>NC_132989.1:65681952-65984983 GCF_048564905.1 Vicugna pacos
TGGAGCAGCCAACATGCAATCGAGAAGGACAACATGCGCACAGAACCATCAATTTCGTTTCAAACTTGCTGGAAGAGCAGAGGGTTGACTTGATGGGTCCTTTTAGGATGTTAATTCCCCAAGAGTCTCTTAGTCTTTCCATGCTTAGTAAGTAAATTCTATGACTGGAAACAAAACCCAGCACTACTATTTATGGCCAGCTCACAGCTCTAGTCCATGGGGGACTGTGCTGGCCAAGACCAGCAGTGTTGTTCAGTATGAACATACCTTCCAGGGGCTTTAGTTACTCAATTCACAGAACTGAAATTTGGGAGAACTTTGAGGAAAAAATAGAACTAGGACTTGAGACCCCATTTTTCTAAATCTGAACATTTATAAAGTTGTTTGGAGCATATGAATACATGATAATCTGGAAAAATTTAATCCCAAGAAGTATTTCTTGCCGTTTGTTTAATTTTCCTTTTGCTTCTTTTACTAGGTGTATCCAGATAAATATTAGCAAATGTAGTGAGAACTTTTGTCAACAATAGTTAGCATTTTGCTGCTAGGATTCAATAAGCGATTATTCTCAATGATCATTCATATACCAAGTCATTGATAAAAATGCTAATCAGAATAATATCTGAATCAGAATATTGCATCTCACAATGAAATATCCCTCTAATAATGATGTATATTCATTAGTCAGCCCCTTTTTTGTACATTTGTTCTGTTATGAATCCATCAAACTCCCTATAATTTCAAATTTTATTTCCCAAAATTATCCAATTGTCTATCAGGACATGAGAGACCTTGCTAATATACGTTGCTAATACACACTAATATAAGACTCCTAGGTTAACAACATTTCCCAATCTAGTGGAAGAGTAACCCCACTTGTGATAAAAGGAAGTTAGTCCAATTTGACCTCCTTTTAGTAAACTCAGTCTGGGTCCTTGTGATTTCTAGTTTCTCTTTCATCTGCTCAAAAACTATTCACTTTTAATGCCTTAAAAGTAGCTTTACTGGAATATGCTTTATATAATACAAAGTTCACCTTTTAAAATTGTACAATTAAATGTATAGTATATTTCTGGAGTTCTACAACCATCACCATAATATAATTTTAGAATATTTTCATCATCCCCAAAAGAAATCTTGTAAGCATTAGCAGTTACTCCCCATCCCCGCCCTGCCCAATTTCATTCCCTTTCTCTGCATCCCCAGGCAACCACTAATCTGCCTTTAGTCTCTATATATTTGCCTATTTTAGACATTCTCTATAAATGGCATTACACAATGTGTTCTTTTGTTTTTGACTGTTTTCATTTTATACCATGTTTGAGGTTCTTCCATGTTATAGCATATATTAGTACTCCATCCATTTTTATTGCTGGATAGTATTTCATATTATGGATATACCTTATTTTATTTATCCATTTATCAAATGATGGGAATCTGGATTATTCCACTTTTTAGCTATTATGAATAAAGCTGCTACAAACATTACTGTACAGGCTTTATGTATGAGGATGTGTTTTTACTTCTCTTAGGCAAATACTTAAGAGTAAAATTACTGGGTCATATGCTAACTCCATATTTAACATTTTGAGGAACTGAGCAACTAGTTTCCAAAGTGACTGCACCATTTTATATTCCCACTAGCAATAAATGAGAGTTTCAGTTTCTCAACATCTTTACCAACACTTTTTATTATAGCCACTCTAGTGGATATGAAGTGCTATCACAGGGTTTTGATTAGCATTTCCCTAATGACTAATAAAGTTGAGTATCTTTTCATTTGCTAATTTGTCATCTTCTCTGGATTAATGTCTATTCAAATCCTTCATACATTAAAACATTTTGGTTGCCTTTTTATTGTTGAGGTTTAAGAGTCTTTTATACTTTAACTACAGGTCTCTTAACAGAGCTCTAATTTGTAAATATTTTCCCCATTCTGCTGGTTGTCTTTTCCTTTTCTTGGTAGTATCCTTTGGAGCAGAAAAGTTTTTAGTTTGAGTATGAAGTCCCATTTATCAATCCTTTATCACTTGTGTTTTTGGCTTCATGTCTAAGAAATCATTGACTAACTCAAGATCATAAAGATTTACTCCTGTGTTTTCTTCTAAACGTTTTATAGTTTTAACTCTTACATGGGTACCTATGATCCACTTCAAGTTAATTTTTGTTTATGTTGTGAGGAATCTAAATTTTTTTGCTTTTTGTTTGTTTGTTTTCATATAGATACCTTGTGGTCATGGCATCATTTATTGAAAGACTTATTCTTTAGTGAACTGTCTTGGTCTCTTTGTCTAAAATGACTTAACCATAAATATTAGAATTTACAGTTTATTTTCAATGCCATTTTTATCTAATTCTAATATAACGGGATGATAAGAAATTACATCAATTTAATAATATGTTTTGGGGGAATTATATTATTTCTGTCTTTTTATTGAAAAAAAGCACATAGTTACTCTACCATTTTATACCACTTTCAAAACACTCAGCCTTCTTTACATTCAGGGCCTAAAAATTCTTTTGAATCATTTTGGCTTTGCCATAATATTCTTTTCACAATCCACACTCATAGTCATGATCTCTTGTTACTTTTAGGCTTGGCTATTGATAAAATTTCAAAATACATTCTGAAGTCTTTGACAGGTAGAGGATGTCACATAGATTGATCATACTAAACTCTTTGAACTTTGAAAATTCTATGATCTATTCCAGAAAATGTGACCATTCCTACTAGACATAATTGCATTTCTTGTAATGTATACTCTATATGCCCCAGAGCTTTTTATTCCAATGCTAGGTCAAAATAGTTTTTAAGATATTTTATATGTCAAAGGAAGGAATCAAATTTAAGTTCAAATCCAACCATATGTATTAAGTGCAAGGAACTTTAAAGAAAAACATGTGGTAACTAATCATCACTAATGTATTTGTAGGCATTAATAATTTATATTGGGTCTGGTGGCTTGAGATCGTACTTTGGTTTTTAGACACCTCCCATTTTCCAAAATGTTAATGAGCAAAAAAGAAAAGTATGACTTAAAATCAAGAAAATACAATAATCTCTCTTACAATAGGGCCCCTCAAAGCAGTTTGTAGACTATACTTTTCTCCTGTTACAAAATAGCTGAGTTACCCACACATATCCCTAGTCTCTCAGCAGCCCTCTGTATTCCAAGATTCCAAGATTGCTGTTGCTCTCATTTGAAAGTTCTTTTTGTACTTTGTGGTTGAATTCACTCCAGCCTTCAGGTAAACTCCTTTAGAGCTGTTAGGGTCCCTTTTAGAATTATTTTGTGTTTAATAAGTTTGTTTCCCCTTATCCATATTCATTTTACCATTTTCCATCAAGATGATTCTTCTTGATGGAAAAGAGAGAAGCAAAATAGAAAGTGGAGTTCAGCTTTTTGTATCTCCAAAACTTCACCATTGTCCTTGGGCAGCAAGCCTATTTTTCCCATGCTTTTATGACTTCAGAAAATAATCTAAAGCAAGTTTTTTCCTCTGCCATCAACATTTTTACAATAGACTTTCTGACAATTCAAATAAGACTATGCCATCCACTGGCACTTACCCTTATAAGAGAAACTATACATGAAATGCTTTGTATGGTTGGTTCTTGGCACATCATCAGGTACAGTGGTAGTCATCACTGTCCCTTTTGTCATCATGACTGCCATTATTAACTGCTCTTATTTCTCTCTTTGGAACTGGCTCCTTTAAAATTTGAAATATTTATGCAAATTTAATACTTTTTAAAAAATAGTACAAACCTCTAATAACTGAAGAACCTTTTGACTCTAACCATCATCACTAATTCATCACCGTAAATTGCTTGTCTGTGTTCCCATAAGAAAACCAGGTTTCTAATAAAGTCTTTGAAAGAGAAATACTATATTTTCAGCAAACAGGAGGAACAAATTAAAAATTGGCTCCCATGCCTAAAGCTTTAAGTGAGTGCACCCCGTTGCTTTCAAAAGATTTTATGTAAGATATTTAGACTGGAAAGTTGATCTCACAGGTGTGCACACTGGGTCTACTCATGCTTTGACGAAAGGAGGGGGGGAGGGGCAGAGGTTGGAGGGAGGGACGGTCCTGTAAAACTGTCAAGTTTCCATGCCTAGTCAGAACTGGGGAATCACAGTCAGCAAACACAAGCTCAAGGCTAAAAAGTAATGATTAGACGATTCTACCCCCAAAATGATCCATCTCTTTTTCTCCTTAGCTTTCTTTCTTGATCATCCCCATCTTATGATACTGCTCTACAGATCAAAAGTACAAGTTTCATCACTATTACTTTGTAATTTTTGCCATGTTTATAAATTTCTGGATTGTATGCTTTAATAATAATTACATACATTTGGCTTAAGATAACCTTCTGTACAAAGCCCTTTCTGACTCTCTTAGGTAAGGCCAACCACTTCCTCCTTGGTGTCCTCATTGTAACCATGCACATGTCCATCCCAGCTACACAACACTTCACTGTGTCTATCTATAGTACACACCTCCTACTACCAGGTGTTAGTTCCTGGTAATGGCAACTGTACTGGGGGATACACAATAAATCTCAACAAATATTCATAGAATGACTCCATGAATAAAGAAATGATTTACCCAACAGTTACTACTTTGTTATCTTTTGTTGTATGACTTGAAAATCATTTTTTCATGTAAGAAACTAGTGTTTTACTTTATAAAGAGTGAATATTTTACTAGTCAAAGCAGGATTGGTATAGCAGTTAAATGCACTTTTTGCCTTGACTTTTTCTATTCCATCATTATAACAATACTCTGGTCAGTGCTGGTATAGCCCAGAGAAATATATATTTAACTTCAGTAGCCAAACTATTTTCCAAAACACTTGCATCAATTTACCCTTCTCACCAATGGCGTATGATAACCTAGTAGTTCCAAAGACACTCCAACACTTGATAATGTCAGTCATTTTTATTCTAGCCATTCGAGTGGATGTGTAGTGATATCACATTATTTCCCTGATAATTATGTTGAATACTTTTCATATGTTTATTGGTGATTTGCATATGTATTTCCATGGCAGAGAATAACAAATTTTTGAAAGATGTTTAACACACCAAACCTGAATTGGAGGCTCATACTCACTTAGATCCCTGTTCTAACACTCCCCAAAATATTCATGAGCAAATGCTAACTTTAATATAGTTATTTGTGTCCAAAGATGAGGAATAGCCAGAAAGAAGCAAACATAGAAACAAACCTACACATGCATGCACACATATATCTCAAAGGAAAAGTATGTGAAATCCTTATATGAAAGGGGAAGTATCCACCTATATATAACTCTTATAATCTGAGAGATTGAAACATGGTCTTTGAAAAAAAAAAAAAGATCCCAAATAAATGATATTAAAAGTTAATGAAGACTGTAAAACATCAGGAGAAGACCAACAAATAGTTAAAGCTCAGAAAGGAAATGGAGGAAAAAGAAAACCTTAACAGATTAAAAACTACATTAAAAACAATAAAAGGTAAACAGGAGATATAAAAGAAGAGTTTCATAAAATTACATAACAAAATGGAAAAGAAAAAGATACAAAAGTGAATCAAAAAAAGATAAAAGACAGAAAAAGGAATACCAATGTATATACACTATTGTTCTTAGGAAAAAAGAACAGAACAAATGAAAAAAGTATTCTAACAACAGCATCACATCTGCCAACTGAAAAGACAAGGAAAATAAAAATAAAAAAGAGTGATCCCAAGGTCCCCAGTTGGTCTGATTTCCTCTTTGCACTTTTCAGAGTCTTCTCACACTACTTTTATATGTATCTTCAGGGTTGTTGGTCCTACTTAGTGACAGCAATAGGAATATTTATGTCTACTCCATCTGCCCAGAAGTGAGAATCTGTTGGCTGTAATTTTATTAGTTTCTAAAATGATTTTTATGCTCAGCATGTTTCTCTTCCTGAAGGAACATGAGGATATTCGCCCCGAGTCATCATCTGATTGGTCCCCCTTTTCCATATGGTTCTACCTAAAGGCAAACTCACTGCGGGTTTTTGATAGGGGACATTTTCATAGGTAAATTTGCTCATATTGCCTTTGGCCTACTTATTCCTTAACGGAAATCACATTATTACAGCCCTAAAAAGTAGTTTGAAATTTCAGAGTAAGTCATTATGGTGAAGAAGAAAAAATATATAATGATGACATTAGACAGTATTTTGGTTGAAAAGATCATTTTCAATGATTTTTTTTCTAAAGCCAAAAAAAAAAAAAGACTTCTATCACTATGCACAAAATTCTATGTCAAAAGAAAGTGTAAAGCAAAGCATCATTATACAAAAGTAATTTAAACAAAAGAGGGAAATTATATCCAGAATAGAAATCCTTTAAATTATACTTTGTTTTAGGGAGAGCAGCCCGGAGAGAAAGAACACTGAGAGAGCATGGGTTAGGTATCCTCCCTTTGCCTCTCCTCCATCCTTCTCAACCTTGCTAGTTGCCTTAGGTAGCTGACCGAGAGAAGTAGGTCATCAACAGGTTCCCTTGCCCTCTGGCTTCACGCTGGTTTTGACTAACAGGAATCCTGATGGCAGATGGAAGGAAGGCAGTGAGACGGATGTTAGGGAAGCCCCTTCCTGTGGAGTCACCTTAGGCTGCTATGTTCCTTCAGAGAAGGTCACCATTCCTCTCAAGACCGCTTTCTTGACACCCTCTCCTCTTCAGGGTGCCTTCCTCTCTGCATAGGGGTGGTTACAACTCCCTTGTCACTAATCCCAAGAAGGGCACTAGCTCCATTATGAGAAGTTTTCAGAACTGACAGAATGTTTTATGCCAAAAACAGTCTTTATCTGACACACGTATTGTGTTGCTCTGAACACTGGAAGTTTCAAACAGGCTTTTAAGATTATCTCATTTCCATATTCATCTTGACCATGTTTCTTAACAGTGCCTTAGAATCTTGTCAGACACATTTTGAATGGGATGGGAGATTCTGTGCTTGCATCCACTCAGGCTCCCAGACCTCTTACCTGCAGTCAAGTCTTTAAATAGCATTTGGGGGCTGTGATGAAATGAAGGGTATCAAAGACCCAAACTGGAGTGTGGTTTGATCTAGTTCTTTATGGTGAGGCTATCTTCCCTGCCCACCCACTTTGTCTCTCTAGATCCATACCTGTTTCAGTCTTATCTTCAGGCAGGCATCCTCAGTGTCCTTTAGCCTCCTTCCAAGAACTAGGAAGCCCCTGCTCCTAGCTTTAGCAAAGCCCTTCTAGTCACCATTATCCCTCAGGTATCATAATCTTGGCTGCCAGGGCTTCAGCTCAGCTCACATTTTGCACTTCTTTTTCATTTCTGGTCAAAGGAGTTTTTTATCTTGTTTTGTGTCTCTTTTTTGTTGTTGTTTATTTTAAATTTGTTGTTCAATAAATTCATTCTTCCCCTCTTTTCAAATATACATCATTTAAGGTTATGAATTTTCCTTTTGTACTGTTGTAGTTATAGTCTCTAAATGTTGTTATAAATATGTTCATTTTTATTTTAACCATTTTCTATGAATTCCTTTCTTGGCCTATTAGTTCATATTAATTTGTAAATTTCATATTAATTCTTTCCTTGGCCTATGAGGTATTCAGTGATAAGTTATAGATTAAACATATAGGGTCTTTTTTGGTTATCTAATTGTTATTGACTGCTACCTTAAATTTTATCATCAAAGAATTACACAATAGTAGATCTCTAAAATTTATTAAAACTTGCCTTATGGGCTACTCTGTGGTAATTTTTTATATCTATTCCATGTGTGCTTAACAATATTGTGAAATATATCTGGAGAGGCAGGTTTCTAATACATCTGTTAGATCAAATTTTGTTTGTCACACAATTCTTATTTTCTACATTCTTGCTAACATTTTCACACTTACTCTATAAGTTATAATTTAGTGTCATAAAATCTATTATGAAAGTAGGTTTGTCAATTTCTCATATTTATGTTAAAACTTGCTTTTTTAATATTTAGAAGTTATATTTCCTATGTATAATTCTATGTATATTTACAATTGTATAATTCTTAGTGAAATGAATCTTTTGTTATTGTACACTAACTCTTTTTATTACTCATATATTCTATTGTTTTAAGGTTTATTTTGTGTGGCATTAATTTTATAGCAGATTTCTTTTCATTAGGGTTTGCCTGATACATTCTTTTCTATACCTTAATTTTAAGCTTTCTGTGTTCTTACCTTTTATGTTTATCTCTTCCCAACAGCATGGAATTAGATTTTTTAAAAGCCAATATGATATCAGTCTTTTAACTAGAGTGTTTGGTCTGTTTATATATATATTTGATTGTTGATATATTTGTTATTATTCCTACCATCTCATTTTGTACTTACAATTTGTCCTATTTTTTTTTCTGTGATTCCTTCCCCACCACCACCAAGTTTTTCTGCCCTTTTGGAGGTTATTTCCGCTATTTTATTTCCATTTTTCCTTTTTTATTAGGTTTTTAAGTCATATATAACATTTGGTACCCCTTAACACTGTCAATGATTTTTAAGTTAATCATCTTCGTCTTCCTCCCATGCAATAGAAAAAACTTGGATACTAATCCCATGAGTCCAGTTTCATCTTACATCATGTTATTTGTTTCTATACTTAAACTCTTATTTAAAACAATCATTATTGTTTTACATGCTCAATACTTTTCAGGAGTTACCCACATGTTTAAAAATGTCTTTCTTCATCTTTTTTTTCTTCTTAAATATTCTTTTTGGGTTCAATTTCTTTCTTCTCAAAGTACATCATCTAGAAGGTTTTGTTGAAAAGTCTACTGGTAGTCTAATCTCTACTTTGATTTGTCTGAAAATGGCCTATTCCGTTCTTTAAGAAAAATATTCTAAGTTGACAATACTTTTGTTAGCATTTTGAAGATATTATTTCACTATTACTGTTGAGAAGTTATCCATCAGTATGACTACTTTTCCTTTATAGATAATGTTTCTTTTCTCTCCAAGTGCTTTTAAAATCTTTATTTTGGTTTGGGTTTTGTGCAGCTTCACAGCAATGTGTGTAGATATGGAATTTTTAATGTATTTGTCAGGATTCCTGAATCTTCTCTTGAGCTCTAAAACCTTTTTAACCATTTATCACTGATATTGACTCTTATCATTTTCTCTTTTTAAAACTCCAGTTAGGTAGATTTAGATATTCTCATTTTACCACCTTCCTTGTGTTTCTTTAACTTATTTTCATATTTCCCCTCACTTTCTCTTTGATGTATGTTCCAGATGATTTTTCTCAGAATTATTTTCCAGTTGATTGTTTCTTCCTTTAATTGTATTTAGTCTACTATTTAACCTGCCCATTAAACTTTTATTTTCATTTCTGTAAATTTTTTTTCTAATCTGCTTTTAGTCTCTTGGTTTCAATCTTAGTTCTCTAGATACTTAATCACTTTATGCTTCTTACATGATACTTCCAAAATTTGAAGTCCTTTGAGCTTTAATTCCTCCATTTATTTCTGCTAATTTGTGGAATTTGTCCTGCTGTTTATAATGTGGGCACATGTTCCGACTTTGGTGATCTGTGAGAACCATGAGGGTTTAAGCTGCAGAGGCATTCTCAGCAGTTGTGCATTTGTTTCTTCCAGGGACTCTAGAATATTTAAGACCACTTTAAATTAATTTTCTATTATAGGTTTCCTGGACTGCACAGGTAGTCCAAATTTACAACTCCAAACTCTTGTAATGGCTGGCCCCAGGAGGGAATTTCCTTTTTCCACTGTAAAGACAAATTAATTTTTTGTCTCCTTTTTCAAAAAAGCATAAATTTTTATTGCCTACCCTACAGCATTCTTAGTTCCAATCCCTACCTTGCACAGGCCTAAAATCTTGTTTCTGTCCTGTATGTGGCTGTTAAAATCCATGACCATATGGTTCTGGTGCTGCCAGACACCTCTGCGGCTGCCTTAGCATTAGAAGAAGTTTACAGTTTCATCTTCATTTTTGGTCCCTGAGAATTAAAAACATACTCTTATTTTCTTGATGTGAAATTAATACTTGTACTGATAAATATAAAAATATATTCTTCATTTGTCTGTTGCTTAAAGTCCTTTCTTGCTTTATTTTTATTCACTTTTCATGCATATAATTCTTTTTTATTTTTTTCTAATGATAACCATTGAATGGAGCCAGCTTTTTGCTAAAGAATAGTGTCAGGTGGGGTGTTCTTGAGTCAGGAATACACATGCATCTTCATCTCTGGAAGCTAATTCTGTGAAGACTGAGATGTTTCTCCTTTTCACTGCTAAATCCCAACAGAGAGCAGTGGCTCTGGCACAAAGAAGGTTCTCAGTGAATATTTTTTGAACAAACAGATGGACAAGTCTACAACCTGGGTATAAATATAAACTGAATGCTTTCTCATTGTGTCTGTTTTTTCTTATCTGGGTACATATTTCTCTTCCTTCAAGATTGGCATTCAAAAATCCAGCTTTTTTTCCCAGTAAAATCCCTCATATGCCAGATTGTTTCCTCTCTGCCCTATCACTTACCTAGGCTAAGAGACTACAGCAGAGGTAATTCCTGGCCGTTCTGAGCTCTCTGAGCCAGCCATCTACAAGGAATAGTTTTACTTCCCCTAGGTTTGCCCACAGTCTGGAACTCTTCTCTCTTTAATTAAAGAATCTCTCAGGACCATAATGCTGATGTTTAAGGAAATTTGTCTCCTGCCTTATGTCTGAAGAGGTTTGTCTGGGCACTCAGTTCCCTCTTCTTTTTGCTGGTGTCTATTTCTCAGTATTTGGAAGGTTTGTTTTATAATTTGTGGTTTGAGGTTGTGGCTATTTCGTTGTCTTATTAAAAATGGAGAGCTTTTTCCCTTCGATTTTCACTGATTTATTATTCACAATTGGGTTTGACAAAGAGTGTGAGTTTTACCCATGGTGACTTCCTCTGCTGGAGTGTCATCTACCCACATACACCTCCTTTTTTTTTGGTCATTATTGCCACCATTTTCTTGCTTTTAGAAAACTGCACCATTTTTAATGTTTCAACCTCCAGCTCAGACTTTTCCTCCACAATCACTTCTCATTTCACTATCTCTGGGGATTATTAACTTTAAGTTGGGAACAAGAAAATTATCTGGTGTTTTTCTCCCCATAATTTGTGCATCACCATATAGCATTTCAGTGTTTGAGCTCTGAGACCAGTTACAGTAATGTCTAATGGGCAGCCTCATTGCATAGATATCTAAGTTGAATTCCTTTATACTATTGCTCTATAAGCATTAGAGTTTTTAACAGATTTGAACAATGTAAAATTTCATAAATTTCTTTTGTGACCAACAGAATGTACTGCAAGATGGCAGGTCTGGTTAGGCGAGCCATCTGCATCAACAGAAACAAACAGTTAACCAGGCCATAGGAATCAAATTTATGACCTTTGTTTTATTAGGATTCCACCTAAGTGAACCATGGGCTCAGTTTCCTATTCTGTAATAATGTGCTCTAATATTCAATCTATTTATGTTCCCAGCTACCTCATAACAAAATATAATACATTTCAAGTTACTTAAAAAAAAAGCAATTGTTTTCCACCACATGTATGTTTTTCTCTCCCTTGCATGTTAGAAATCAAAGTAAGATAACCAATAAAATAGAAAAAAAAAGCATAAATAATTTTCTGCCCAATCATTTTTCTAAAATTGTGATAAATCTATATGTTTTTGGCTTCCTTTTAGCCCATATCTGATACCACTCTAATACTGTCTTTAAGTAAAAATCTAGCAGGTTTCATTTGTTTATTTTTAAGTTTAATCAATTTATACTGTGGAAACAAAGAAGAATAAATCTTGCCAAAAATGTAACATACTTTACATTTGTGGAAAGGAACTCATGTAGGATCACCACAATTCAGCCTCTGAAATCTTTGACATTATCTATTATTTGAAGTGCAATTTTCTTCCCTTGCCAGTAATTATCTGGGCATTAGATCACTTTTGTATACTCTAAAGTCAGTTCTGCAATAATGTTTGTTTTGAAAAATGCAAGTTTCAAAGCAGTTGATATATCAGGTAACAGTTTTAGCAGATCACAGATTTTGTGTTTATGTGTAATTCTGACTGTGAGAAACAATAGGTGAACACAGAAAACTGCACTTTGCTCAACAGTGCGATGACTAGGAACACACAAAGCACATATGTGCACACATCTCAGGTTTTAACTGCCACCAGCTACTTCAGTTCACTACACGTGTTGTGAGCCACACCAACACATCTAGTGTTACAACTCTTCATCCCAACTCAAAGGACCCTCCTTCTACCATGTTGCAATAACTTACAAACTGCAACCCTTGCAAAGCCCACTTCCGCAAGTGAATGTCCGTTTTCCTCCAGTAGAGTGCCACGTTTAGCATAGTGTTTATGTATTCCTTAACCATTTAACAAGTGTACAACTGTGCTACCAGTTTTGTAAAGTTATTATTTTACTTTGTTGAGAAAATTTTTGAGTGCTGTGCCCTTAGCTCCATTTTCACTCAATCCCTTTATTATTTTTTTCATTAAAATTTAGGCGGTTTACAATGTTGTATCAATTTCTGGAGTTCAGTATAATATTTAAGTCATACATATACATACATATATTCCTTTTCATATTCTTTTTCATTATAGATTACTACAAGATATTGAATACAGTTTCAAGTAGAAACTTGTTTATTTTATATATAGTAGCTAATATCTACAAATCTCAAACTCAGTTTATTCCTCCCTTGTATTTTTTTTTAATTGACCATTTTTGGTATGAGATAATTGTAGATTCACTTGCAGTTGTAAGAAATAATACTGATACATCCAGTGTATCCTTTACCCAATCAGTTCTCCCAATGATAACATCCTGCAAAACTATGGTATAATATCACAACCAAGATACTATTATTGAGACAGTCAAGATAGAGAATGATTCCATCACCACAGGGATCCTTCCTGTTGCCTTTTTATAAATATTCCTATTTCCCTCGTGGTCCCCCTCCTCCTCTTTAACTCCTGGCTACCATTAATCTGTTCTCCATTTCTATAGTTTTGTCACTTCAAGAATGTTATACAAATGAAATCTATAGCATAGAACCTTCTAGGGATTGAATTTTTTCACTCAGCCTAATTCCCTTGAGACTCATGTTGCTTATCTATAATTCATCCTTTTTTTATCTCTGAGGAAACGTCCACGTTATGAATGAACCACAGCGTAACTACTCAGGGTTGAAGAGCATCTGGATTGTTCCTAGTTTGAGGTTATTACCAATACAGCTGCTAAGAACATCCATGTAAAGGTTTTTATGTGAACATAAGTCTATTTCTCTGGGATAAATGCCCAGCAGTGCCAATTCTGGGCTGTATGGGAGTTGCATGCTTAGTTTATTAAGAAATTGTTGAACTGTTTTCCAGAGTGGCTGTACCATTTTACGTTCCCACTAGCAAGGTATAAGTGACCCAGTTTCTCCACATTCTCACCAGCATTTAACATTGACACTATTTGTTTACTTTAGCCATTCTGACAGGTGTGGGGGCTATCTTATTGTGATTTTCATCTGCATTTCTCTCATGGCTAACATTGTTGAACATCTTTTCACGCGCTTATTTACCATCTGTATATCCTCTTCAGTGAAATGTCTTTTTCTGACTTTTTTCCCCCCACTTAGATTGGCTTATTTGCTTTTTTTTACTGTTAAGATTTTTAAATTCTTTATATATTCTAGATACTAGTCCTTTGTCAGCTATGTGGATGGCATTTTTTCCCCCATCTATAGCTTGTCTTTCCACATTCTTAACAGGGTCTCTCAAAGATCAAAAGTTTTGCACTTTGAGGAGGTTCAATTCATCAGTTTTGCCTTTTAGAGCTCAAGCTTTGGTGTCAAAGCTCTATGGTTTCTGTTAAATGATTCTGCATAGCATGTGGTTTTAGGGCATGCCTGAGTCATATTGTAGCAGAACTGACTGTACTTGGGAAAAACAGAATTAAGAACTATTAGGGAAGCAAACTTATCATTTTAAAATAAGCTGTCACTGGCTCAATGAAATGATAAAATCCCTAGTAAATTCCTGGGTTCCATTTAAAACAATCTTGAAAAACTGATTTTAAGTCTGGTTTCATACTGCGCTAAATTCATTGTAGGTGTGGCAATTATCTGCTTAGTTGGACAGTAACAATGAAGATGAACTCGGGGAATAGATTCCCCACAAGTTTACAAGTTTCAATGTGGAGATTCATCCCCTTCACAGCAGTGCACTGTGTTTAGCCGCTAGTCTCAATCATCAATAGGAAAGTATCTGTCAATGAGTTTTGCTATTAAGTATTCTTGTTAAAAGATCTCTTTATCTCACTGCTTTTCAATTCAGCAAGACCTCTCTTGCAACAAAAAGCTGAATGTTTTTCCAACCAGACCCTCAGGAAAGATACCACTTTAGCTCTGAAAGCCATTATGAAAATGTGACCTTTTTACCTTTGCCTGACCAGGGCTTTCCCAGATGCAAATTTAATGGTTTAAACGCTGAATGCTATCAGCCTCATAAAGCACGCAACCTCCTCTCATCAAAGCCTCCATCGTAATTTAACTGCCGACGCCGCCCCTGTGCAGCAGTCTCCAGCCGTGTGCCTGCCAGAGCAGCCATCAGATCAGTCCTGCCCTTTCTACAGCTCTCAGGGGTACTGAGGATTGACCTCGAGTTAGGGCTCTTCCATGTCAAGGAAGGGGAGAGAAGAAAATAAATTATTACATAAAACAAAGACTATATTATTTGGTACATATGTTATGGTTTACCCCATTTCATCCTCTGAACAAGAGCTTGTCTGCCTTCAACTTTTCCAGGCTCTTAAAAATCCCTCTTTATAGTCTGTGCAGTCAACTTAATGAGGACCATTTGAGGAGCATAAGCGAAATGATGTCATTTGGTCTCTCTCTTTTTTTTCCCTCTCAGCCTCTAACTGCAGGATTTGATCCACCCTGAGCGAGACACAATACACATACAGTCTCAGAATTATTAAGGTGGAAGCTCTGACCTGCTTCAGAGCACCAAACGAATTCCTGCCTCTTCTACCATCCTAGGCTATACTGGATTTCCCCCAGAATTTATCAAGCACCAATGTGCCAGGCATTCTGTTAGACAGTTTTATTTCATATGCATTCATTTTTCTCTCACAACAATCTTCAGTGCTAGCTTACACAGCTCTGCAAGATTAGTATTAGACTTGCCTCATTATATTACACCCAGTGGAGTGCTGGAGCCAGGCTGTGCTGGCTTGTAAGAACCGATTGTTAAATTTTCAAGAGTTTTGTGAGCACTTATTCAATACAGCTATTATTAAAAGTTATTATTATATAAACTTACAATTAAATCAATTATATTCAAACCAAAGGTAACAAATACTCAAAATTTACCACTTCCTAATTATTTTACTAGATTTTCTCATTATCTGTGCCCTGGAGGTTATTTGTCACTATGGATTCTGTGTCATGAAAATACTAGGAGATGGTATGCTCCTGAATGTGTCTTTCCAATTCCACCTTCAGTGATATTATGTTGGTGGCTTAAAATTGGCACTGATATTTACACCATAGAAATCAACAAATGCTACCAATCGGGGTTTCTTTCCTCTCAAGAGCTGGTTGTTGATAATTTACCAGAACACCAATGACTACAATCTTCCATGGCTCAGATGTTGTACTACGAATGATACCTTATTGACTACCAGTTTTGTGGGTAACTGTGAACTGAAAGAGATTAACTACACGACATAAAGCCCCTGTGTGTCTTAAATCCTGGTAGCAATCAGAAACCTCTTTTCATTAAATGTATTCTTCTACTGTTCTATGAGGAAACAGCCTCAACTTAGGGACTTGAGCCATGTGCATCATACAGATCGTTATCTGTGTGAACACCGTGGGTGGGGCCTCAAAGACAGTTTGCCTGAGGAAATGCAGAGTCCTACGTGAAATAACATATCCTAAGGAGAGAAAAAAGTGATTCACGTATGGACTGAGCACAAAGGTGTGAGCACAGCTGGGATGTATACCACTCTCTAGCTCTTTCTTCTACCTCAAGTTTGTGCCAGAGTCCTGCACAAGGAAGCCTCTGCAAGACAGAGGGCAGCAGCAGGAGCAAATATGCAATTTCACTAAGATCACTACATGATGTTGACAGCATGAGGCAGCCCAGCCTTGTGACCAAGGAACGGTGTAGTACGAGTTAGGATAGAGAATTTTTCTTCACTCCAACAAGATACCAACCCAGGACTTAGGGAACGCAACACAAGATGCAAAGTAGGAGAGGTCACAGAAGCCTGACTAGTCTGTCCAGTCTACACTTGGACTTGATTACATGTCCCATAGGACATTCTGCATCATGGAGAATCAGATAGGGTAAGAAAGCACAACATCACTGTAACAGACAGATGGGAGAAGACAAAACATCAGAAAGCAAGGATACTATGAGGTATCAGGAGAACAGCATCTCCAAGTGTGTACTGGTGGCCAGGAGTACTGTCTACATGATCACACAGGAAAATAAGCTCAAGGGATTTCTTAAGATAACTGGGAGAAATTTAAGAGGGCTGAGGACTCATACTCTTTTAGGAATTCTACCCTGACACTGTTATTCAAATCCAGTTCACTCCAAGTTTTGATTAGGTGGGCTGGGACCAATCCATTTTCTCATCAGTGGTTCCAGTGGCTTATCTATATTCTAAGATGGGGAGGCTTAAAACCAGGATTAATATAAATTCTAAGTATGTATTCTGTTACATTCCATGAAGACCATAGCTAGAAGTAATGCCAGTATGTATTTAGATAGTTTTCCAGCAAGAAGAATCTGGTATATTCTCTTTTAATGTCTTCATCAGAAAGCATCTTTCTTAATAAGCTAATAAAACTGCAGTAAACCCTGTCCTCTGGTTTTGAGGCACTATTATGAACAGATTTGGGGTTTTAGCCCCAGCTGAGTGACCCTTTTCAAGTCACAAAAACTTGGTGTCCCTCTGCTCACCATCAGCCATGATAGGGCTCTGACGTCCTAAGATTCTAAGTGGGCCAACCCAGAGGAAACTGAGCTCATAAAGAAAATGTGTACCCAATTCTTCAAGTGGCCAAACAGCCAATCACTGAACAATCTTCTTTGGGAGAGATCTTCATAGTCATCTTGGAAAGCATCTGGCCTAGAGGACAGTGCTAATAATCTTTTATGGTTTAATGTATTAGGCCCCATTCTCTGCTTGCCTGACTGGCATGCTGCAGGGCAGGACACTGCTACAGAAGCCTCCCCAGTGGTTCTCCAAGATACTTCCACAGAGGCATCCCATGCCTTTCAGACTACACAGTTGTGTTGCATGTGTGTATGGGAGGGACATGTCCAGCTCACAGCTCAGGTCTGAACTCTTGAAGTGTGCTGCCCCCTCTTCATGATTGAGAATAAGTCAGGCCTAGACCAAGCAGGAGTCACATTTTTTCAAGATCCTGTGTCTACTCAGCCTGTTTAAAAATAAGTAAATAGTTCCTAGGCAAGCTTCATTGTTCACTATTTTTAATATAAAGAGAGAACTTAACATGGAAATAATTTTCAGATTAGTTAACATGCAACTGCCAAGCCAGGATAAGAAAAGCTCCTGGGAGGCTATTGGCAGTAATGATGGCACTTTTCACACATTACTACAAAGTCATACAATTAAGGGGTCTGGTGCTTTTCCAACAGAGAAAAGCAGCTTCTAACAAAAGCAAAATGGGATGTGAGTAGCTGCATGGTTCTCCCTCTCTGACAGGGACATTGGAGGTGGCTGATGGGTTGAGCAGCAGTTGGTCTCACCAAAAGGAATGCTGCTATTGTGCACAGAGATTCTTCACTGGTAACTCACTGGGAGAAAGAGATTGTAGCAGAGTGCGTGAGAGAAGCGCATTTTTATCTTGAGAAAATGCAACCTTCTGTAGTCCTTACTTTGGTTAAAGCTTGGCTACATACCTGATTAAACTACACCAAAAGACATGCTGCTTTGGGCATAGTTGGCTAATACTGTGTTGCCCTTCAGTCTTTCTATTTCACCCTGGTGACACAGAGTGGGTCTCAGAGTCCTGACTGTGGCTCATCAATATTCATGTTGAGTATCAGACAGAATGAACACTGGCCCAGGAGTCCAGGAACCTAAGTTCTAGACATGTCCCTACTACTATTCGGCTATATCTCCCTCAGCAAGCCACCCTACCACTCAGAGTTGGGTCAGATAATGATCATGATCTCTTCTAGTTCTACAAAGAACTATGAATACCTTTGGTTGACAAATCATTTTTAAGTCTCTCACTGGATGAGCATTAATACTTGGACACTTTGGAATGTAAATGTTCTGAGGTCAACTAAAATTAGGGTGATTACTCCAGACTCCATATAAGGAGTCTTTGAATTGTTAAAATAAATGACTGATGGGCAGTGAATCCAGGGGCCATTTTGTTGGAGAGAAGGGAAGAATACTTCTCCGCAGCCCTATAGGGAAAAATTGTTTTCTTAATCTCAGTGGTTCAGTCTTAATTTGTACAGACACTCAGAATGAAAAATACAGGATATATAAAAATAGAAGTGAAGAATGGGAATTTAGGTTGAGTCAACCTGCCATGCTCTACGAATGACTTAGACTCACTCTGTTCAATAAAGTGGGCACAAGCCATGTGACCACTGCTGAGCACTTAAAACGAGGTTAGTACAAATTGAGATGAGTTGTAAGTGTATAAATGCACACTGATGTTTGAGAACTTAGAATGAAAAAAATCCATGTAAAATATCTCAGTAAGTTTTATATTGATTACATGGTGAAATGATTATATTTTGGATAAAATATATTACACTAATTTCACTTCTTTCTTTTTACTTTTCCAAATGTACTTACTAGAAAATTTAAGATCACATCTATGGTTCACATTGTATTTCTGCTGGACATACATCGTTCAGTTTGCTGATCTTACATGGACCCTTGAAGAACCCCAATCTGAGATTGTAGGTGAGAGTGGAAAGTAGATAGAAGGGAGAAGGCAGATTAGGGGAGAAAAAAGTTAGCATTTTGACTGGAACTATATGGACTCATGCTGAAATGTCTACTTGTGTTTCCATCCATTTGTTTCTTTGCATTATATGGCAAGCAAATATCACATTTGTCATTTTTTGATATCCAAACATCTTCTTTCTCTCTCATTAGGTTTACTTTTTTTTCCTAAATAAAGATGTTTTGATTTCTAGAAATGAGTATGACTTTATCTCTTCTTCCACATTTCCAGAACAAGAAAACTAGTAAACCACGGAAGACCCACAGGGGCCACCAGCACAAAGTGATCTTCAGTCACTGACATGTTCTGATGACTGCAGCAGACCCTGGGCTTTACCTAATAATTTCCATCCCCTCCTTTCAACAATATCCCAGTTTTGGTCAGGTATCTAACCTATTGGATTATTCACTTCTTATTACTTATTTGCCCAGAGTATCTATTCACAGAAGGGAAAATCTGAATGACTAATAAACATATGATACAATGCTTAATACCAGGAATAATCAGAGGTATTTAAATTAAACCAAAAAATGAAATGCTTTTCAAACTCATCAAATTAAACTGATTTAAAAGTCTGATAGTCATGTCAGTAAAGATGTGGTACCATGGATAATCTCATCAACTGCTGGTGGGAGCATCCATTGGTACAATTTAGTAGGATAATTCAGCAATATCTAGAATAGTTGACAGTGTGAATACTCTTCAATTTAGCAATTCCTCTTCTGAATATCTATCCTAGACACATGGAGAAAAATATTCATACAGCAGTATTTGCAATGGTCGAGTCAATGTGGAATGTGGTATATTATATTATACAATATGATATAGCAATTAAAATTAATCAACTAGAGTCTCATATATTAATATTTCTAAATCTCTGCAACATAATAGTGATTGAAGAGAACAGTGGAGCTTGACATAAGTGTGATACCATTTATGTAAAATTTGAAGATATACAAAACACTACGTAACGGGCTGATATATGTCTAATATGTATGTGATATGTATAATAAGCCAAATTCTGAATAACTTTTACCTCTGGAGAGATTGGAATCAAGGGAGGGTATGAAGAACTTTTAGTTTATATGTAATATATGTTTTATTTCCCTGGGTAGGGGGTTGGATAGAGGGGGCACAGATGTAATCAAATGGGCTAAATGGGAACACACTGTTCCTAACATTGTTTAGCTGCATCAAAAGTACTCGCCAATTTCTCAGTCACACATTCATTTATCATTTATTCATTTAACACACACATCATGTTTGGATACCTACTTTGAGCTAAATTCTAGGGACGTCCAGAAAGAGAACATTGCTGAGGGACTCAGAACAGCACCAGGGGCATAAAGCATAGGTACAGCCCGGGACCATGGGTGGGAAGGAGCTCAGGAAAGCCTCCCAAAAGACCAGTGCCCAGAGCTGAGCTTCAAGTAATGAGACAGAGCAGGGAGGGAAGGGAGTAGAAGCCGTGAGCCTGAATATTTAGGAAAGAGGGCAAAAGAGCGGAAATCCCAGCATGAGCAGAGACCCAGGGATGGAAGCAGCACTATTTCTGGGCAGAAACCACAGCCAGTTTGGTGTTGCTGCTACCCGAAATGTGAGGTTAGACTGGAAATGGAGGTGGGAAGGGAGGCAGGTGTGAGATGAGGCTGGAGGTGCAGATTGCTGGGGGCCTGGTGGGCTCTGGAAGGATTTTGTTCTTCATTCCATAGGCAATGGGAGCAAGTGACAATGCTTCATCAGGGGAGGTGCGTGATCAGTCTTTGATGCCATTGTGACAGGGCAGAGAATGGACTGGAGAGGGCAATAACCAAAGGCAGTCAAGCCACCTTAGTAGCTCAGCTTTGGATGACAACCAACCTAGAGCAGCGACAGCATGAGGGTATGAAAGGGCATGAGCTCAAGGAACAGACAACTCAGTATTTGGAAATGAATGGCTGTCAGGGAATGATGACAAAGTGAGAGTAGTCAGGGATGACTCCTGAGTTCCTTACAGTAAATCCCTGCCTTCACAGAGACAGCACTTAAGGAAACCAAGTGTCGTCAGGTCCTGTGGCAGTTTAGCCTCGGAAGCAAGTGCTGCAGCCTCTTTACCACATCCCCACCCTTAGGCTGAGATCCCTTATAAAAGGCCATCAATATCCCTGGAATCTCTTACTTCTGCCTCAATCCTTTATTAAAACATTAGGGTATATGTAAAACCAGATGCGCACACTAAGCTTTCCTGACCACAAACGAGTGATGGGCTTGGTGGAATTCTCTGAATATATCTGATGTCATGTGAGGGGAAAGAAACCTAAGATAGGTGAAGATAAGTGAAGACCATTAAATACAAAAGGCAGAGAAGTTTGCTGGAGAGAATTGCTCCGAGTGTCTTTAGCAAACTCTACCCAAGATTCCCTCCCCAGTTCTCTTTGGAAAAACTCAAGAGTGACAAAATCATCTTAGAAGGGACATAATAAAATCCCAATAGTAAGATATTATATCAGTAAGATACATGCATTACCAACATGTGTGTTTGTTTGTTTAATTCCTTACCAAAAAGGGGAGGGATCTCAAACTTGGAAAATATTTAAATGCAATATCCAAATCAAATGTGAACACTTGGTGATTTGCTCTCCTTCGGAAATTTTAAAATTTATTTACCTAAGCTTTGAATGTAAGATTCCATCAGTCTCTGAGTTGTGACTCGTTAAAGGCTTTTAACTTTGGAAGCCATGCTCCATAAAACCCTCCAAACTACTCTCTACCAGAGACATATTATACACAGCAGCCTTGTGTTGATTTTTTTTCCAACCATCATACACTCTGGGCCAAGAACTACACACTAGGAAAAGTAAACCTCCCCAATGCATCACCAGACTATTATTTTTTAATGTTCCACATTATTTGAAAGAGAAAAATGTCTTCGTTGTGACTGAATGATATATGAACAAAATGTGGACCCTTCAGAATGGACAAAAATCCAGTAAATTCTAGCAGGACTAGGAGAAGCCTGAAAGAAGAGCCTGCAACCAGCTTCTCTACTCTACGTGGTTTTTCTTTTCCCTTCGCCATGCCCCCATGGCAGAGCAATAACAACTGTCTCTTTTGGTTTGAGACTTGAAATTGGACCTGTTTTGTCTGCAGCGGAGTGACTTGTGAAAACGTGGACCCACCTGTTGGAGAGAGGGCTCTCTTTCAAATGCAAAGGTTTTATAGGCTAAGATGATGAGGGCGACACCAATCAAAATCAGCGGATGGATCTCCAAGAGTTGAAAGGACAGGAAGTGCTTAAGTATTGGGTAAGCACAGTTCACCGGCTATGAACAATCAGTCCGTACCTCTGGGAAAACACTAGGACCAAACTATTCATGGTATGTGTCTACAGTGTTCAAACCATCCAAGGCACTTTGTCACTGCCCAGCATATTTTGCCACCCAATAAAATCATGCACTCGGAAGTTCCCTCTTTGCTTTGCCACCTCTTAGTTTACCTAGTCCTGTTTTGTGGTAACCCACTGAAATAACAGGGATCTTGATGAAATGTTTGGAGAGCAGAGGTTTTCTCTACTATCTCTGCGTGGACTATTCCCCATGAGCCCCTAGGCTTCAGTACCTTTGCATATTTCTTAACTCCATTATAATCCAGCTGCAGCTCTGCACAGTGCCTGTGCCAACACTGGGTTTGACTCTTCTCACTTCTGTCTGGGAGCAGGAAGAGGAGAAGAGAGGCTTAGTAGTGAAGAGAGCAGTTTGCTCACTGGAGCCCGCTGGAGTGCTAGGCTGGCACTGCCGTTCCGGGCTCACTGCCAATGGCATCGCCCAAATGCCCAGACACAGGGTCAGGAATCTCTGCTGCAGGAAGGCAGCAGGCGGAGAACCAAGACTGGCCTAGAGCCTCCTATCTCCCAGCAAACAAACTCTCAAGAAACAACCCCTCCTTATCTGTGCTGCCTCATTTTCGAAAATAACCTTTTGATCTTATTTGTAAAAAGTTAGATAGAGGTGTGATCAATGGTAGAAACAGGAGAAAGAAGACATTTATAAGGAAACCAGGTCTCCACTCTGCCCTGCTGCAAGGACCCTGAGCATCCACCTCAGGCTCAGGGGCAACCTCAGCACCACTTGTCACCTACTTGTCAAGTGCCCCTGAGTCTTCCATAGGCATCCATGCAGCCCGTGTGCTGAAAGGTCAGAATGCGAATTTACAGGCTGGAGGAAAGTGCTCTGCATCTGACTTATCCTTGCTGGAGCTTTTCTGGAAAATCACATTCATTTTTCTCATCCCTCAGGCTCTTGTTGTCTAGCTGACTGAATGGTGATCAGGCCTTAGTTTAAAGTTAATAATAGCTTAAAACATTAGCCTTCCTTAGAGACACTGGTACCGGAAAATCTGCATTCATTATCTTTCTCAAAGAAAGTGACCCCTGATGGGGAGATGGGGGTGGGGATGAAGGATGGGTGAAGGTGGATGGGTAAGGGGATGGAGCACTAGCATAAGGCTGGTCCTTTTAGGTATATTTAGAGTGTCCTAAACTGGCAGAAACAAGAGATGTCTAAATTGATTTGAAGCAAGAACTAGGATGGGAAAACAGCTTACAGAATTTTACAGCTTACAGAATTGTTCCATTTACCACCTCCAGGCATTAACCTTTCACCTTCATAGAAGGCCCTCTCTTCCCTACAGTTTGTGTCATCCAGCCATTCCACTCATCTTACTGCTCTTGTGTCATTTACACACCTCCAGACCCACATCCCTCTGAGACCCATTCATGGAATACAGTGTCCTCAGGTCATGATTGTCTTCTCCATCCCAAGTCCTGCTGTCATCCTGGACGGCGTCCACTATTTCGTGGGTGACTCCTCCATCACCCACCCACAGAGCTTCTCACTTTCTTAAACCAACCATCTTCACTTCCACTCCACCCCAGCCGCCCACCCTTTTGAACCCCTCTGGGCCCCATTATCCCCTAGGGTGCTCCAACTAGAAGCCTCTGAGCACAGTCTGAGGCCCCCCCCCTACTGTTTCTGCTCCAACACAACTGTCCTTCAAGCTGACACCTTCAAAGTCTCCTCCTCTCCATTTTCATTGGCCGTAACCCTTCCCATGGCTGTTTCTTTCTCTACTTTCAGAGACCCCATAGCATCACTTCAACCACAGTCCTCAGGGTCCTTCTGTCACCCTGCCCTCCACTTTGACTCAATCTCATTAGTGACTCTTTAGCTTCCACACACAGAATGCCAAGTATTATTGTGCAAACACACACATGCACTCACAAACACACATTCATGTACCGTTAAGTCCATAAGAAAAGCGCCATCTAAATTTACTTGGAAGCCCTAGAAGCCTGCAGTCCTTTTACATAGTCCTGGTCAGCTTCCTTTGCCATTTCTTGAAGTAGCTATTCCAAACCATAACCACACTTCCAAACCCCTAGCTGTCATCTCTCTGACACCTGTGCTCTTTGTCTCATCTCTTTTCATCTTTTTCAAAACCAGCACTTTGCTTTCTCTTCTGTCATTTCATTCTTTCCATCTCTACTGTTTTCTTCCCCCACAGCCCCTAAAAGCTATATTATAGATTTGTAAATGCTCTCCCTATTGTGTGTCTACTTATTTCTACTTATTTCCCCATCTCTCTCCTGCCCTTTCTAGTCAAGTGCCTCAAAAGAATATTCTGATAGACCAACTTCCTCACCCCCCAGTTATTCTTCAAACCACTGCCACCTGACTTGTCCAGATGGTCATATCACTGAAAAAGCTCTGAAAATGGTAAATAAAACTTCCAAGTTAAAGACTTCTTTTCCTCTGTTATCTTGCAGCCTTTAATAATATCAACTTTTCCTTCTTCTTAAACTCTCTTGTCCGATAATGTCTCTGGCCTCCTTCTTCCAGTATTCTTCCCCAGTTCCTAGTATGCTGTCCAATTCTTAAATAATTGTGTTTCTAAGAGCTCCAGTGACATAACTTCTTAGCTGTGTGATCTTGGAGAAGTTTCCTAAATCATTCCAAGCCTCTATTTTTTCAGCTATAAAGAGGGAATAATAATGGTACCTCCCTCCAAGTGCTATTGCAAAGATTAAGTGAATTAGCATATGGAATGTGCTTACAATGGTGTCTGACACATAGCAAACACTCGGTAAACATTAACTGTGGTTGTTGGTGTGTTGTTGTTACGATGACCCTCTTCCCACTCCATAGCTCGTGGACGGAGGTCTCACGTCCACTGTTCCTACAAATATTTGCATCTGATGATTCCTCTCAAATGCACTATGTCCAACACTCAGCTTTTCATTTCCCCCTAAAACCTCCTCTTCCTCTTCTAGTGGAATCTCAATAAATGATCCCATTATCCTCAATTCATTTTTTCAAAACATATTTATTATGTGTCTATTCCCCCAGGCACCATTCTTTTTGCTGGGAATTCAGAAACAAAGGCAAATTCCCTCCCTCCTGGGCAAGAGACAAGATACAAGGGTTCCCTCAGAGAGTGGCGAGGTCAGTGAAGAAGATACAGCAAGATAAGAGATAGAAAGTGACTCAGCAGAAGTGGTGGACACTTTCTTAGGAAGGGTAGTTAAGGAAAAGTTGTCCTCCTGGAAGAAGTGACATTTGTTCGGAGAGACCCCCAAGCCAAGACATCAATAGAAAGGTCAGTCCTGATGTCCTTGTCTTCACATTCCTGTGTTGGTTCACTACTTGCTTTCCCTCTTGCTATATCATTTCAGGGCCCCTTCTCTCTGACACCAGTTATTACCAGATTTTTCTGTCTCTCCATCTCTCGTCTCATAGTCTTGGCCCTCTATATTTTTTGTAGCTCCATGATCTTTTAAAAATGCACATATCAATCACTGCAGATCCAGATGAAAGCTGGTCAGTGGCTCCCACTCTTCCCTGAAGAAGGTAGGCAAGGACCTCCACGAACCTGCCTGGGACTTCCCTTTTACAGCCTTGTGCCAATACCCCCACTCATGCTCTGGGTCTTCTCAACCATTTGCCATCCCCACCAAATGCCAGTGGTCGTAGTTCACCTCCTTCTCTTCATTCATGAGGTCCCTTCTAGCTACCATGCCCCTTCCACCCAGTCATCACTTAGATAAGCCACTGAGTTTCTAATTTCAACAAAAGCTGAGTTTTATGGAGCCTGTTCGACCTTGTACACTCAAGCAGATCTGCCCTCTCCTTATGTGCCTCCACTGTGTACTTTTCCACTACCCTCTCCTGAACTATGAGATCCTTAGGGGCAAAAACTGTGTCTGAGCCCAGAACCCACTGCAGCACCTTGAATGTAGTTGACAGGTGGCAGCACTGGACGTCAAAACCACGTGGGACTTTGGCGTTCACTCTGTTCACTCCGTCTCTGGAAGAAGAACATGCCCAAGGCAAAGGCCAGGTGAACGACTTCAGGATGAGGTCAGATTTGGGGCCCTGCTCATTCCTCCTCCTGCAGCTGGTCTTTCACTTCCCGCCAGGTGCAACTGGCACCCGGTTCCTGCCACACAGAAGTCCACCTGCCACATTTCACTTAGTGCCGCACCTTTCTCTTGCCCCTTCCCAAGGGTCTACTGCTGTAGTGGTGCCGGTCTTATTTTCCTGGTGGCTGTGCTGCCTCACCTCAGATAAGCTAAGAAAAAGATCCGAGCTAGGGACTCTAATTCCATATGCGTCTGCCTGAGTACTTGCTATGTGAAGGGCACTGTGCTCTGAGCAGCAGGCATCACACTAAGAATCCAGGTCTGATCTTTGCCCTTAAGGTACATACAAAACAGACTCACACATTTAAGTAGAGTGGAAGGCAGAATTTGAGCAGGGCTGTAGCAAGAATAGAAAGTCTCAAGGGTGTTTCAAGCGCTGTCCCTCCACACATGGCTCCTGATGCCAGATCACTAACCTCATGCAACGTCTGTATGGACCGAGTACAAGACCTTCTTGGAGAATAGAAATGTCAGTTTCTCTGTCATCTCAGGTAAAGACAGATTTGTCACAGTTTCTGGTGGAACAAAGTAGCTTTACTCTACTAAACAGTTTGAAGCCAACAATTGAGGTAGCAATCTGCAAGATTTTAAAGAAATCCAACTTTCCAGAATGTCTGGGTTTGCACAATGAAATCATGATTCTTTCCTTAGGTGGTACATTATTAGCATGCTTCAAAGTGTAGACTACAGAAAATTCCCCTGGGATCTGTACTCAGGTAACTTTGAGAAATATGAGGTTAACGTTAAATAGGTTTTTTGACAGTAGAACTAACCAGAGCCTTTAATAAGCTAAGATACATTATGTATTTCTATGGTGGGATAATAGTGGTATAATGGGAAGTCACCATTTCCCAAATGTATTAGACCATAGAACCCTTTTTGTAAGGTGCGTCTCATAGGACTGGTGCTCCACGGAACAAACTTTGAGAAAAGCTTATCTGCGTGCATAACAAGCATCTACTTTACTCATGCAGACCAGCCTTTAAGAAAAATCCGTATCTTCCGCCTATTAAACTCACTATGTAATCAGTATTTTTGCTGATGATGTAAAACTTAGTTAATTCGATTTCTTCCTGAAGAATATAAATCCATACCCCAGAGCGCTGAGAACAGCAGCCTTCGCGTATCTGTCTCTTATCAAATGTGGCCTTTCCAAGTGCTAATGTTTTTCTAATCCAGCTCACTTTGAAACTATCACAGCATTAGCCTTAACAGTGCTGTCTATTCTTGATAGCCTGAGACACAATTTTCGATAACTTTTAGTCAAGTTCTCAGAATTTAAATAGTTAGATACTGAAAACAGCTAACATGGACTGGGCACTGGTTTGTTACCTCATTAAATCATTACAGCAATCCTATAAAATAGGAAGGATTACTGTTTCCGTTTTATAAGTAAGCCAACAGAGAGGCTAAGCAGAGGCTCAAGGACACATAAGCAGGAAGTGGTTGGGCTGGGATTTGAATCTGGTTCCAAAGGCCATGTCCTGGCCCACCATGCTATAGTGTCACATGAAAGGAAAGCTACTAAGGTTTGTAGGAACACAGAGAATCGTTGGCACAGTCTCAGTCACCCAAATCTCCCCGACAGAGGTGTTGCTGGCTGTCAGTGGACCATCCCTAATGCCACCAAGAGTTTGCTCATCCCCCAGAGTAGAACTGAGCAAAACAAGGTGACCTGAAGCTTACTAAGACAATGCTACAGGAAGCCTAGTTCAACCACATGTTCTCATCTCATACCCTCAACTGCCTAGACCCATGTTTAGAATTTGGCAGGACTCACAGCACACTGAGCCAAGCTTTTTCTTCTCTTTAATTGCTAAACCCATGTTTATTTGAAAGCAGAGTTAATCCATGTATTTCTGATTACCCATCAGAACTCATCAAAATGAGGTTCTGAAAAAAGCCTGTTTGATGTTCAAAAAAATAATCTGAAGCCACCGCTCTTGTGAACAGGAAACTCAACTTCGCCAAAAGTAAACTGCTCCAAATTCTGAGAGACCAGTTTGGTCTGATCCTTTATAAGATATTTGAACCTCTTCACTGCAGACTTGGCCTAAACTTTATCCCTCGCTCTGTCTTTTTTTTTTAATCCATAGCCTATGCTTTTATTTAGCGCGTGATGGTGATTTCCGTCATCTAGGACGAGAACACTGCTAAAAATTATACTGTGGAACTAGCAAAAACATGTTATTTCCTTCATATGCCAAGCCGTTGTTTCCACTTTCATGATAGATAATTTTTCTTTTAGTCCTTTTTACTTTCCTTGCTTAATATTATTTTTTCATCATGGTTAAAAATATGTCAACTACTTAACTGACAAATATGAATATAACAGAGTGTTGAAATTGCAGGATATTTAAGTAGGCTATTCTAAAAAGTGAAGAAAATCCACTAACTTCAATTGAGGTTTTGAGGCATATACACACACACATACACATATATATTTATTTCTGGGCCTCAGGGTTTCTTTTGTCATATAAAAAGTTAACTACATGATCTCAACCTTGAGATCCAACTCCCAAATTCTCCAATTCAGTCAAAAATTATATAAAGTACTACTATAAAGTAATGAGACAGAAGCCCACCTGAAATTTGTCCTCACATATAACATCTCACCAACATTCTATGGATAAAATGAACAAAATGGATTCAGTATGTTTATTTGACAGGTTTGGGAATAAGGAGTTTTGTGTAAACACTTGCAATGCTTATAACATCCATAAATCTCATATGAATGTCTTTTTTTTTATCCTTCCTTCATTAAGAAATTTATATCAAACACTCTTAAGTATTGCATTTGTTCTTTTAGAGAGTATGGCCTGTTTGATGGTTTAATTTAGGAAATGTGAGAATAGACAGAAAATAGTGCAGGTGTATTCATGTTCTTCCTTCATAGAATAAATGTTTTTTTTAGCTCAGTCATCTGTTCCATGGTGCAGGGAAGGACTTAATTCTCTCTCACATCTGGATATCTTTATCCTGATGAAAACTACAATTAACTTTGCAACCCAAACTCCCACTTTCACAGAAACCCAGCGTTTCTATCTGCTTCCTGGCAGTGCCCATTGCTTTGCAGTCCCTGGTGATGGGGGGAGATGAGGGGAGTGAGCTCAGGGAGAGGAACCCACCAAGTATCTGTCCTCGATTGGCCACACCCTATACCTGGTGCCCCGTGTGTCCTGCATGGGTGTGAGGATGCAGGTGTAGGGCGGCAAGGACCATAGAATATTAGGTAGGACTTTTCTTCTTCGAGTCTCCTCATTCACCAGGGTAACACAGCTCCCAGGTCATACTAAAACACTTAGGAGAGTGTAAGGTGAAAAGTCAGGGGTCTGAGCATGACCCCAGAGTGCCTAGATCAAGGCACCTGAGGAATGGGAACAGAAAGGGCAAAGCAGGGCCAGTCCAAATGTTTGCAATCAAAACAAATCCGCTCCAAGTGGTGAACCCGGACAGCTCTGGGACTTTGTTCTCTGGGGCTGCACCCTTTTGTCTTGCTGGGGGAGCGATGGTCCACCCTGAGGTAGAGCAAAGCTCTGACTCAAACCAACGCTGAGCCTTGTGCAACCCTCTCCAGGTTTGTTTTTGTTTGTTTGTTTTTGTCAGAGAATAGGCAGAAAACTGTTTGATCAGATCATTAGTTTTCTTTTTTTTTTTAACATATTTTGTTTTTATTTTTGAAAGTAACATGCTCCTTATAGAAAAGCTTGTACATCCATAGAAATGTAAAGAACATAATAAAAATTCAGAATCCTACTACCACCCAGAGATAAACATTATAATATTTTGTAATATTTTCCTCTAGATTTCTTCCCCATGCATTTATTTCACCAAATGGGGATTATGTTCTATGTACAGTCTGGGGTGCTGCTTTTTCATTTACCATAATATTAGGGTTTCCCCAGATCATTAAATGGTCTTCCAAACACAATTTGGGATGGTTGTATAGTAATTTTCTTTAATGGACCAATGTTGAAACTTTTTGGATGATAAGATCATAGGCCTTTTCTAATAAGCTCCAAGAGTTCCTAGGTCTTGTTCTACAGATTACGTGCTACGTTTTCCACTAGGATTTTTCCTGGGGTCGAGTGGTGTGGAAGGACTGATCCAGCTGCTCTGTGGACGAGTGTGGGCAGCCGACACACATTCTTTGGGAGATGTGAGATCTGAGGTCCCCCAATGTGGAATCCACACTCAAGTCTTTGTCTCTGAAGGTAAGGGACAGTTAAGTGCCACATCCTGCCACTTCTTCCCTGACACGTTTCTGAATCTCTGCTTTCTCTTCACGATGTTAGGGGGTGATGGGAATGAACGAAGCAATAAATACAATGAAGCAATAAATAAATAGGTAAATAACTAAAATAGAATGAAGCAATAAATAAAAAGGCAGACCGAGAGTTCACAAGAAATGAATGTACGCCACTATGGTAGAGGACAAACTTTGATTAAACTGATGAATAAATATGCATGATGCAAAGATTAAAGCAAGTTTCTGGACTAGAAATGTGAAGGTAATAAGAGGAAGAACGTAGGACATCTTAGAGGAGATGAAGAGATGAGGAAAACAATGAGGATCACATAGGTCAAATTAAACTCAACGTATGCACACACAGTCGGTAAAACTATATATTAAAAAATAATCCAGAGACTAGTTAACACAACATTGAGGACAGAGGTTACCTTTTGGGAGGTGGGAGCTCATAATGAGGGGGCACCCACAAGGGGCTTTTGAGTGCTGGCAATATTTGATTTCTTGACCTGGGTGCCTTCATGGTATGGTAGTTAATCTGTCAAGGAGTTGATGTGTATGCACCTTTCTGTATGACAAATTCACATGTAAGACCAAAAAAATAGAATCAACTGCTAGAGATACTTGGAAGAGTGTGGAACTTTGTGTTTGGACTGAAGGAGAGTAACAGGAGAGTAACTGACCAACAAGGGAATATATGGAAAAGAAACAGCCTTTTGTTGAAAGGGGGGAAAATGGAAAAAGAATTCACATATAGGATTTGGGGTTGGGAAGGACAAAAAGATGCTCCTAGATTGCAGTTACTTATGTAACAGTTGTACAAAATTCTTAAGAGTGAGTAAATTAAACTCCTGGCAAAGGTCTTGAAGAAAATATGAAATGACAGCACGGTGACCATAATTAATAATGTTGTATTATATATTTGAAATTTGCTAAGAGAGTAGATCTTAAGTGTTTTCATCACATACATACATACAAAAGGTAACTATGTGATGTGATGGGTGTGTTAATCAACCTGATTGTGGTAACTGTCTCTCAGTGTATACATACAGCAAATTATCAAGTTGTACACTTTAAATACATACAATTTTATTTGTTACTTATAGCTCAATAAATCTGGGAAAAGAAAGCTACAAGAAATAGAAAAGGGGCAAGACAATGAAATAAGGACTACTGATTATATATGTATGTGTGCATTTGTGTGTATATTATATATAATATATATACATATAAATGAATTTATTTTAAATCAGAGGTATTATCATTGCTCAATCAAATCATTAATAGTAGAAGATTGAGAAGCAGACAACCTGTGTTACAGTTCTGCTAATCTGTCATGCAATCTGCTGCAAGCAATTTGATTGTAAAAATAAAAAGGCAGGATAGTCTAGTAGTTAAGCTTTTTCCTTTTGCTTCCAGATTACTGAGATCAGATTTCACTTTTGCTCTTTTGAGTTATATGACTCTGGGCAAGACTCTTAACCTGTCTGTGCCTCAGCTTTCTTGCTGGAAAGTGTACAGTGGAGAGTCCCTACCTCATAGGATCGTCCTGAGGATTAAATTAAATTGTCCATATTATTTGCTTAGCACAATGCCCACAAATGTTAGCCACTATGCTATTCTTGTTACTAGTCACTTGTATGAATCTTAGGTCCAAAGTAAAGGTAATGCACTAAACAATGACTAGGGCCCCTTCGTATTCAAAAGTAACAGGGTTCCATTTCAATGGCTGGGCTTTTGGTGTGTTGAACCACCTCAGACCATCAGGAACCCAAGAGTCATCAGTAAGACTGTGTCCAAGTGCAAAGAGTTGAAGAAATATGCAGTGAAAAATCACTCCAATTATTCTGAGTCCATGACGACATATCCACCAAGAACCAGAGACAGTGAAAGTCAACATCATTCCCCTGCTGACACATCTGTTTTTATTTAATGAAAAGTGCTATATTGAGCATTAACTTTGCTTATATTTGCTGATGGTGGATTTTAACCCCATTGTATTGAGATGTACTGAGCCTTTCTGCTATTGACTGCTATCATATCCCATAGCCTTGGCCATGAAACTCTTCAAGGGTGGGAAGGACAAAAAGATGCTCCTAGATTGCAGTTACTTATATAACAGTTGTACAAAGTTCAAAGACTAAACTGGAGATGTTTTTCTGTTTCATACTCTGAAAATATTGTTGAATATTTTTGTGACTCTTAGTATATCTTATGTCTTAAATCATCCAAAGCTAGAGTACATTCAAACAACCTTCCATCTATCTTTTAGGGTCATACAGCAAGGAAAGTGTTCACATCTTTACCCGTAGTCACCCTGAAGTCATCTACCAGCCCCAATCCAGCCCCTCTGGCCCACCACCCTCAGATAGCCTCTTATCATATCCTTATGTCTGAGAAAAGCATTAACTGATTTTGAATTTGTGCCCAGTAGACCACATGTAATGCAGACCTAATTAAAAAAATTTATCATGTCTGTCTGATTTTTTGAAGGTCCAAAAAGTGAGTACTGTTTGTATTCCTTCATCCTCATAGCAAATGAGAAAAAAGACTAAATAAAGCTATTACATGAAATACGACAAAGCATATTTCATGAGTAGATTTCTTATTTTTCTGCAATATATTGTAAAATTTTCTTCAATGAGACAAACTAATAATTTTTAAAATGGTAATATACTTTTTCAAATGAAGATTATTTCTATTAAATTACTATTCTTTCAGATAATTTTAAATTGAATCTTGATAATTATCCAAAATCCAAAATACTGTAATTTCATATATGGAAAGGCTCATGAAATATAGTATTTTCTATGAAAACAATTGCTTCAATGAAAACATTTGTAGAGGCTAATTCAAGGAGGCAGAACTGATATTTTGTAGGTGTTGGATAGAGATCTTGAAGGTTGGGGCAGAAGGTTGGTAAATCTCTATAAAGATTCAAAAGATTAATACTGAAACTGAACAGGGTGAAGTGAGATAATCCTGATAAATGGCAAGTGACAGGGAAGGACAATGACAGCCCTAAAGTAAAGACCCCATGAGAGAGGAGAATAAAGGCTGACTGTGCACCCACTGGGGACGAGGCGGACAAAGTGCGATGAGGACTTATCAAATACCGGCCCCTAGAGGGAGACTGCTTGCACCCTGAGAAAGTGACTGTGTAATCAAATTTAAAAAGCAACCCCACTGCCCAAGGTCAGTATTATGTCATTGAACCAGTGTCGCAGAGGGAGGAATTCACACCAGCCTCAGTGGCAACCACTGGAACGGAAAGCTTAGCCCCTGGGTCAACGCTCTGGGCCCAAGAGGAGGCAGTGATGCTCCTCCATGTTAAAAGTGGTCTTAGTGGTGATCATGGACAATTCTGTGACTATCTGGGTTGACCTGAGAGCTTTTGCTTTAGCAGCTCTTTCTGAAGCAACCATCCCCAGAGACAACTGTGGAAAGCTCATCAGCTTCGAAGGCTCCCTGGCCTCGCAGAAGCAGGATCCAGACCCGAGGCAAGGGCGACCCTGAGACACGAGCCAGCATCCCAAGGGATTCCTGGACATCTCAGCAGTGAGGGTGGGGAAAAGAGATGGACTTCTTAACAAAGGAAACATCCACAAGACAGTGAAAAGGGACTACAATGTTACATAACATTCAGAGAACCCTCAAAGTGAAAAAAAACTACTTGTGAATTTACAGTGTGTTTGGCACCATACGGGAGTCGTATTGATTGAGACAGTTTTGCTGAAACAAATTTTTTTAACTTCCTGCTTTCAGGCCAACATAAATGGTATCCAGATTCTAAGTCTAAATATGAATACCTGTTTTCATTTGAAGTGAAAATGTAATCATAAAATTCTTCAGATTAAAACACTCATCAGTCATCACGATCACATAAACATTTCAAGTTTATCTTATACTTCAGAATAAGCCTGTTTCTCGTGCAAAAAATTTTTTTGACTAAAATTCAGTTCATTAAATCTCTATTAAATATAGTTTTTTCCCATAACATTACACCAAAAAAATAGTAACATGAAAGGGAACCATAACTGAACTTTAATCAATCATTATTGCAGTTTAATACTTTATTCTGCTACCACCAAAATCCTTCTGTTCCACTCTATCCCATTTTGTATTAGACTTTTTTGAAAATAAATATGGTTAGATATTAGAGTTCCATTTTATTCCACATTTCACTTGAATCTTTGAGTGGAGTTTCTGATTTCAAAATTCCAATTACGCTTTCTCCAAAATGAAGATAATCTTCCTCTTTAGCTCATGAACTCATTTCTCTAAGGTTAACTTTGGTTTTTGCTTTCAAATAAAATATTCACCCTTTATATACTTCTAAAAAGCCAGGGACCATCCCCGTATTACTGTCCAACAGACATACGTTTTACACCAAAACCCCAGGCAGTGATAATTCATGAGAAGGTAGTGAAAATTGTACAGAATGAAGCTAGACCAGGATGACTTGGTATAGCGCATGTAAAGATGGAAAATGGGTAAGAAAGGCTCATTCAGTTCCAGTCCATGAAGTTCATAATAAGCAATTAAATATCTGTAATTAAATCTCCATTTACTCAGCAGACCATAACTGCACGCTCAAATCCAGTCTTCAGGGTAAGTAAGTAATAAGCTTTATAAAAACGACATTCATTAATTCTGATAATAAAAAATGTAACAAAAACAATAAAAAATAAATGTGTGTTTAAGAGCTCTGGTGGCATTTAAGGTCTAGACAGGCTTAACTGGACTCTAAAGTTAATATGCACCTGCAGGAATAAAATAAACAACACTAAAAATTAATATGCATTTATTTCAGTACTGGGTAAGAGGAGCAATTAATGTGGGCAAAAAAGGAGTTTAAGAATGAAACACCTGTGGGTATTAAAAATAGTAACATGCCCCTTTAAAATGATTTCTGTTGCTATGAACAATATTCAAGGGAGAGATTTATAATATCATAAAAGTGTGACTGCTGGACTCACAGCATTCTTGGGTCTCAATAATACTCTTTTGCTGTATAAGGCAAATTGGATTATACAGTTTTCCATTAAAAATAATAAATATAAAAAGTTTCTAATTTGAGTAAAAGTGCTGCAGATAAATGATGGTAAGAGTTACTGAATTAGGGTAAAGTGTGTACTTTCTGTTTTCAGAGATCTGAATTAGAAACACAGGTTCTAGAAGAAATGAAAATGTGGCTCTGGCTTTTCAGAAGCTTACGTTGTGACTAGAGACCCATGATGTACTCATAAGAAACAAATAGAACCATCGCAAAAATGTGCAGACACATCCATTAGTAAGATACTTTCCTCACGTTATTTTACCAACTCCCAACTCATCTTAATATATAGGAAGAGAAGAGAGTTGTTACTGTTATCTGTGGGCTTTTGAGTTTGACAAACTCCACTTCTGTCACAAATTAATAATAAAATAACTAAAGAATGAAGCACTTTATAGGCTCAGGCACTGAAATAAGCAGTTAATTACAGTGTCTTAATTACACCTCACAACAGCCCCAAGAGAGAAAATTATGTTCCCATTGCAGAAATAAGATAAATAAAGCTTAATAACTTTTCTGAGAGTACACAGCCAGTAAGTGATGGAGCCAGAACAGAAGATTTGAACCTCTGTCTGACTGACTCAGAACCCACACCCTTCACTCCTATGGAGCCCATCCTCCTGTTTACCCAGCTCTAAGAATGTGACAGGTTTCAACCTCTCTGAACTTCAGTTTCCCCATGGATAGATAGCACACCACTAACACCATTTATGTCTGGGGCTGTTGTATGGATTAAATGGCATGACTTTTGCTACGTTCTTGCCACAGTAAATGCTCCATTAAAGGCAGGATCCTTCCTCTTCTAACTGAGCAGGACCCTCTTGTCATCATTGGTGACCATCTGATATCTGTAATGGTGTTTGTAACCGCTTAACTGTATAATGATTTAAAGGGTTTTTCACATGCTCTTGCTGACCAGGGTTAGGCTGGAGAGGAGGGAGGCTTGGGTGTTCCACCCAACCTCTTCATGGTGCTATGTGCAGAGATCATGCTCAGCACCCAGCTCTTGCCCCCAATGCCTTGCTCCTGAACCCAGTGCCTTCCTCTTGACCCCAACACCTCAGAAAGAGCAACTGGGTGTTTTGTGCATCTTGTTCATAACTCACCCCAACTCCACATGTCTGCAATTGTTTTTGACCTCTTGTGGTTTCCTTGTATCCTGCCATTCGAGCTACAAGCATCAGCCTGCAGCAGGAGGTCCCAGGCTTCAACCTGCCTAGAATGCTAGAAGCATTTATCCACCTGACTTTAAACTGCACTAGTTTTTCTCCATAGCTCTTTTCCATGGAGCCCCTTCCTATGCATCCTTTGTTCTAGGTACAAGAATATTAAGAGTCCCAAAGCAGGAGATAAACTTCATACCCAGCAGAGGGAAGGGGGCCACTATAAAAACAAGAACAACTTTGCAACAATTTGTTACCCTGTATGTGATCTCTATGGAAACTAGCTTTGCCCCTTCAATTCTTGAACTTTTACTAAAAAGTCCCCTGTCTTCTCTCCCCAGAGGTTCACAGTCTTAGAGGCATTAGCTCACTGTGACCTCCTCTGCCTGGCAAAGAAATAAAGCTGCCTTTTCTACTTCATCCAGAGTCTTCATCCCGACAGGCTCGAGACTGTCCTAGAGTCTCAATTTGGTAAGTGGGGTATGGAGGCTGTGTTTCAGCAACACTCTTGCCTCTCTCTTCAGTTGTATGCCCAAGGCAACAAGGCTAGTAAATGGCAGATCTGGCACTGGGACCCGTGTCCTCTGTCTCTGTGCTCTCAGATTGACCTAAGTCTCCTTCTACAACATGCCCTCAATGTGCAGTATCCACAGTAGACATTGTACTGTTCCCAGTGTTACTACAGCCTCACGACTTGTACGTCCACAGTTCAGGTTGCAGAATAGATAAAAGCAAGCAGCTGGCATTCCTCAACATTCACTAGGCATTCATTTGAAGATTAGTTTCTCTGAGCTTCAGAACAATCACTGACCATTCCATCTTTTCATTATTACTATTTTTTTGGTGGGATGGAAGTGTGGGGGTTGGGTACAGGTCAAGATGTGCTGACTGAAATAAAACAAAGTGTTCTACAAACAAAGGAAGTCATGGAGATTAGTTATACACACTTAGATGTGGAAACCATATAGCAAGTACATCATTAAAATCATAAAGGCAACCAGCTGACAGAGTGTTATTTCTAAAAAGAATAGCAGAGTTCAATTGACTTGACTTACTCATTGGGGTTCCCACTAAGTATTCCTTACTTTGCTCTCAGAAGTGTTTTAGCATTTTCTGTGATCTGAAACAAACTGGTTAAGAAAGTGTAACTTCTATGCCAAGCCTGTATAGAGCACAAGACAGTCAAGTTTTCCATCAGGAAGTAACTTGCTGACCAGCTTCAATCAGTAACAGACATGAAGAAGCAGGGAGTTATGTTTTGAAATGCATGATTTGTGCCTTGATGTTTGAAGACCAGATAATTGAGGATCTTAATAACTACTTGTAAGAATAATCACTTGTAATCACAATAATCATTTGTAATAACGTTAATAATAATATTGCACAGTAATAATTCTTCCAGTTCTGACAGTAATGAAAAGCCGATCTCTTCTGCTGAGGAACAATGGAAATCAGAGGTGAGAACTCACAGTGGATCTTTGAATAATTCATGAGTTCATACATGTCACTTGCATCTGTATGTTAAAAAAAAAAAACACCATGGAAGTGTAATAGCACATTAGTGATGCAAATTACAAAAAAGCAGACTTCTTCTGGTTTAGTGAAGATTTTCATAATTCAGCCCAAATAGCATTCTTACCAACAGTGAAGTGCCTGTTTTTTATTCTTTACAGTTGCTAGGATTCATTTTGCTTGGCCAGGTCAACATTTTGCATATTTTTATGTCACTCAGCTGTGATTTACCCTTTCTGTCAGTATCTAATGCACACCAGCAACATTAACTCATCACTCTCATAATTTCTCTGAGATGCAATTCAAGTGAGGCTGCATCACTTGTACACTTGAAATATGTGAATTTAACAATACATGCACAAATGAAGGAAAATAATTTTTAAAGTATACTGCAAAAATACATGAGAGAGAGAAAAAATACAGCAAATGTGGTTAAAATGTTAAAGTTGGGGAATTCTTTGTACTGTTCTTGAAACTTTTCAGTAAGTCTGAAGTTATGCCAAAATAAAATATTAAAAGAAAAAAATTACGTTGCAACTCAATCTGCCACTCCACTAAGTAAGCTTGAGCCACGGAATTGGAGAAGGTGGGACAGGAGAGCTTCAGTTAGCTATAGTTAACACTTCCCTCCAAGCATGAGCTTCAGGCACACTGAGTGTATACATACTTTAATATACATATTTCTGTGTGTGTAAAACACTGTATGTTAAACTTGACTATGCAGTGTTGAAATATATATTATACATTTAGGCATACCAATTGCTAAACAGGGTTGTAAAACTCTATATACTACATTTCAAGGATGATTTAAGGCTTTCAAGGGTGGTGTTGGCTGTAGGTGATGTTTGCTTTACGTGACAACTTTAGGTCTTATCCCTAAGTAAGATGTGACTCCACTGAATTTGGACTTACAGGTGAAGAAAGAAGTTCCATGAATTCATGAGTTAACATTCTTGTCTTGATGGCTACTCTATACACAAAAAATCAAGAGAATAAAAAGTCTGTCTGGTTCAGCACTTCATCCCCCTTTCTGTGCTCTTTGTCCCCTTTTAGCATCTGCCATCATAAGAGGCCACACACTTAAAGTGCTCTGTTGCTCTGGTCACTGAAAGAAAACATCCTATAAACTTAATGTGCTGTGTCCCAGGAATGTTTTATTTGACGTGAAAAAATGCTATCTGGGAAAAGTAACAAACAATAAGAAATCTGACAAATCTGATTCATTAGAGGGAAGAACTCTTTGGTCCAGGGAAGTACCTATAGCTCTCTTATTATTACTTATGCTGACATACTTACTTCATTTACTTCTTGCCCATTTTAACCTCTACTACCACTGAGGTCAAGTTACACTTGGTCTAGTACCTCAAGCCTATTTCAGGTACACTATGTACATGGTAACGGAGGACAAGCCTGGCCAAGGAAATTTTTCTTTTCTAAGTCAGAATATGCATCTTTTGGAGATTTGGTGGTGGTTGTAGCTATTGTTTAGACTTTGAAATAGAAGTGAAATGTAGTCGAAAGAGCTTACGACCAAGAGTTGAAAGATCTATTACCAACTGTGTGTTTACCCAGTTACAAAATCTCTCTGTGCCTCATTTTCATAATCTGTAAAAGGCATGAAGAACATTCAGTGTCCTAATAATTAATTTTGGTCACAGTCATCACCTGTGAAAAGGCTAATGACAGAATGCCTTACCTAGCTCATAGGTTTGTGGTAAGGCCCAAAAGAGATGTTGATGAAAGCATGACATAAATATGACATAAGAGACTAGCTGCATTGGTTAATTTTATGCACTAACTTGACTGGGCATGGGGTGCCCAGAGAGTTGGCCAAATATCATTCTGGAAGCGTTTGTTGAGGGTGGTTTCTGGATGAGAAACCAGAACTGGAGCTATACTATCAGTTCTCCTGGGTCTTCAGCTTGCTGACTGCAGATCTTTGGACCTTTCAGCCTGTATAATTGAGTCAGTTCTCCTTAGAATAAATTGGATGAATAGATAGATAGATACATAGACAGACAGACAGACAAAGTTTCTATTGGTTATCCTATTATCATATATACAATATGTCCTATTGGTTATTCCATTATATATAGTACATGTATACTAACATATATATATATATATATATATATATATATATATGCCATTGCTTTTATACATAGACATTTTTATTATATACCATATATTATACATTCAGCATATATTATATGAATTACTAAACAGGGTTGTAAAACTCTATAAACTACATTTCAAGGGTGATTTAAGGTTTTCAACGGCAATTTTGGCTGTGTGTGATGTTTGCTTTGTGATAACTTAAGGTCTTTATTGGTTATCATCATATATATCATATATGTATACTAGGTAAGGCATTCTGTCATTAGCCTTTTCACAGGTGATGACTGTGACCAAAATTAATTATTAGGACACTGAATGTTCTTCATGCCTTTTACAGATTATGAAAATGAGGCATAGAGAGATTTTGTAACTGGGTAAACACACAGTTGGTAATAGATCTTTCAACTCTTGGTCGTAAGCTCTTTCGACTACATTTCAATTTTATTTCAAAGTCTAAACAATAGCTACAACCACCACCAAATCTCCAAAAGATGCATATTCTGACTTAGAAAAGAAAAATTTCCTTGGCCAGGCTTGTCCTCCGTTACCATGTACATAGTGTACCTGAAATAGGCTTGAGGTACTAGACCAAGTGTAACTTGACCTCAGTGGTAGTAGAGGTTAAAATGGGCAAGAAGTAAATGAAGTAAGTATGTCAGCATAAGTAATAATAAGAGAGCTATAGGTACTTCCCTGGACCAAAGAGTTCTTCCCTCTAATGAATCAGATTTGTCAGATTGCTACTGGTTCTGTTTCTCTGGACAGCCCTAACTAATACACTAGCCATGAAAAATATTTATTTCTTATACCTGTTAGTTGACTTAATTCAAAGACTGACTAGTGAACAGTCATGTTACTTGAACAATTTCATCATAATATCTATGCCCAGTCATCAGTCTGAAAATTCTGCACCCTTCTCCACTCTATCTTAAAATTATGGAAAGGGCTAAAGACTCTGAGATGGTATAGGACCATCTGAGTTTATCCTGGGACTGTCCACTTCCACTCAGCTTGTCCTCTTTGTCCCCAAACTGCTTCACAGTCACACAAAAGAAAAGGAAATGAGATTTCATAGTTTCAAAAATGAGAAATCGCAGTGCACCCTATTAGGCATACATTGGCATTACGAATCCAGTTTATTTCACTGTGATGATGTCTCTTATGTATCCTCTCTCTTTGGAGAAGGTTTCTGTTTGTACTTGGTCATTACCTCCTTCTGACAGTGGTGCTTGTTTTTCATTAACATAGCTTGTAATAATCATATGCCATCCACTGTCCTCACAGGCTTTTTGCTGTTTCTATTGTCCTTAAATCTCATCTAGATTAAGCATTTAAGACAGAAATGGCCTGACTACAAAGTTCAATAAGGAAATAGCAGCAGAGGCATGATCTCCATCAGTGATAATGAAACAGCCACAATTTTATTCAGTTGCAGGACTACATTTCTCTAATGGTTCTTGTCAAACACAATAGATTAAACTGGAAGGGAAAGAAAAAAACGTCTAGGTTAGTCTGCCCTCTAGCGTAGTTTACTGGTTCCTAAAATAAACTAGATGCAGGAATGTGTCCTGGGAGCTGATTTAGCAATTGTCAGGATGGCAAGTTGCCGTCATCACCAAGCACCAGATTGTCACAGTTCCCTCCTCTCTGGGAGCTGCAGACTCTGCTAGTATTAGGTCACATTTGTAACCTAGTTTTCAAAAGAAATGCATATGAGCCACTCCCTCCTGGACCTGCGCCTGCTTGAAATCAGCATTACGTGGATATCCTTGACCAGGGTTTTGGCCATTTGCCGCCGTTTCAGGAGAACAGGGATGCAAATAAGTAAAAAGACACATTATCTCTCAGTTCAGAAATGACAGCTTTAGGGTTGGCTTCTGAAATGGAGCTATTTGGTCCAAGCGCTGGTATTAATGGGAGCTGATCTCTGTGGGACAGTCCTGGCTGTCTACAAAATGCAGCACCCTGCCTTTGGCTGGCCCTCTGAATGTGAGCTTGCTGCAGTATGGAGCTCATGCTGGACTCCAGGGGCCAAGTAAGCAGCAGAGACATCTTTGTGCTCCTTGTTTTATATCTTCCCTCCAATTCTGCTTTTGAGTTGGGAACTAAAATGCCTTGGGTGATAGTTCTTGAAATCTGCAGTTTATACTCAACCACATAAACACTCCCTTGCTTTTTTAAAAGGAAGTCTAATTCTTGCAGTTTGTGTACTTGCAAAGGTCTGAAAGCTTTCCTGTGACACATCAATTTCTGAGCTATTTCAAACAAATACAATGTTAAATTATCTTTTTTAAAAAAAATTCAGGTACATATTTACCTGGAAAACTCAAATTAGCTAGTTGATCAAAATCTGGCCTGTACTTCCTGGCTCTTTCCACATCCTCTTAGTCCATGTCCCAGAGATATTTATCTAAGTAGCAATTTTATTTCCAGGCACCCACCAGTGACTACCAATTTCAGGAAAATTTCAATTTTCAATTTCAGCAGGTCCTGACTTCCACAAATCAGCCGAAATAAAGCAAATACCTTTTATATGTAAATTATATATATGTATGCGTATATGTGTATATATGTGTGTGTGTGTGTGTACACACAGAGACATTCTAAAGTCTGCAAAGCATAAAAATATTCTCCTATGTATATTTCTGTTGTAGCTGACAGTTCAGCTGAGCTCATGATAAATCAAGGACACATCAGCCCCAAATGACCCATCCCACACGATCTGGTATGTCATTGAAATAAGGGCTTCCTTAAGCCATCAAATTGGCTTCCCTCATAACAGAAGTGAAAATACAACTTTGATCTATTTTCTAATTGTTTGTCTTTGACAGTAAGACACCTATAGGATCTTAGGCTATAACATGACTTTAGAGCTGACTGGAGAGGAATCCAAAAGGAGAGGCAAGATGAAGAACAAACAGAGCACGAGGAATCAAGAGACCTGGATACTACTTGTGGTCCCGTCACCAGCTAGCCTGTCACTGGAGCAAGCCATTTCACCATTCTGGAGTGTCCTTTCCTTCTCTGTGATAGGTGGGAAAGACCCAGATGAAATCGGAGGTATCCAAGGTTTCGTCACCAAGCTGCCTGTTCTAATCACATCTGTGCCTTCACATCCACATCTGTGTTTCCATGTGTTTTAGACTAAAATAAAACGGATCTAAGTTTACCAATCCAGGGACAGTGTTACCCAAATTCCATGTTCTCACTGATGCTGGTTCTCAGTCTCATCCACGCCCATGGCATGTTTGTCATTTGCTGAACTGATTTTCCAGTTTGTTTTCTTTGCCCAAGTCTCTGCAAGACATTATGAGCTTAATCATTGTCATAAAGAGAAGATGAAAGATGGAAGACTCTCTGATTCGCATTTTGCATATTTTTTCCTTAGCATTTCAAGAGCACATAAACCTCACTTTCTCCCTATCAGCATTTCCCCTTGCCCCTTTCGCTTGCTGACATGTGATTTTTGAGTCGTCTGTGGAAATCTGAAACCTGTTAGAGATCACAGATGCCAAGATCTGCACGACTGCCATAGTTTTGGCAGAATCTGCTTTTTTAAGACAACAAAGGCAGTAAACAGAAATCTGCTTTGCTCTTACTCTATTTCCAAAAGGAAAAAAAAGTCTTTGTTGGATGCATGGTGTTTAATAAGATTTCTAGACCATCTTGGTTTAGATTGTTTTTGTTCTTGGTTTTTACTCAAAATAGCATCCTGGCTTTTCATCCTGAGAACTGCAGGCTTACTCTTGTTACTTGCTTCCACTTAGAAGCAGGCTGAAGAGTCTCTTTAATGTCTGCAAGTTTCTTTAATAAAACTCATCATCTAAGTGCCAAGGTTTGGCAGCAGTCAAAATATGTTTCTGCCAATATGAACCCTAACCCTGGCCAGGTCTCTTAGTCTTTATGCCATTTAAGTCAGCTTCCAAAGAGACCAAAATAAAAAAAATCTATAAAAGAGGTATATATAGCTTTATAAATAAGCATAGTAGATAAAAAGAAGGAGCTATGACATCTGATTTAAGGCTGGGGGAAGGGGAGGCACTTGAGACCTTCAAGATTCGGTATCATTTTAATGGTGAGGCATGGGAGAGACAAAAGTGGGGCAGGAATATCAAAAGCAAACAAGAGGAGATAAGAAAGGGACAGACACGCTAAAGACAATCCAGAAGTTCAGTTTTGCTACAATGTGTGCTGACATCTGAGAGGTGGAGATGGAAAGGTGCTCTGTAGTCAGATTGGAGAGGATGCTAGAGGTGACGTGGCCTGTACTTCCTCAATGAACAACAAAGGATGCCCTGAAGGGAGAAACAGGGATCACCCAGGATTCCTATCAGGCTTGGAACACCCTCCAGAATGGCACCAGGAAACCCAGCCAGATCCAAGAACCAGATGGGGGCCCTGAGGTATGGGATCCAGAGGTGGGGCCCCCGTGGCCCAGGACTAAGAGCAGCACTTCGAAGGACACTGTTAGGAATGAGCAACAGATTCTGAAGAGTGCACACCAAGTGGAAAGAGGTATTGAAGATGGCATCAAAGGTCTGGGCCTGAGGACTGAATCATCTATCATGTCATTCCTAGGATCTGCACTTCCCTTCTAAAAGGTATTTTAAGCCATTTTCACCTCTGAGAACTTTGAATAGCACGAAATAAATGTGACTGTGGCAAATTATTTAATCTACCTGTGTCTCAATTTTTATATCTGCAAAAGGGGAATAATAAGGTTTCACATGTTTGTTAGAAGCATCAAGATAATGTCTGTAAATCATCTAGAACAGTACCTGGCATAGTGAGAGTGAGAGCTATTAAGTGACTTAAATACATGATGTTTTCCTTTTTCAGAATCCTCCTTCAAGTATGAACAGCATAAACAAGAGGGGAGTTGAAGAATCTCATAGGTGACCAGAATATTAGAGCCCAACGGCAACCAAATTACCCTGTCCTTCTAGAAGCGCCTTCTTCCTTCCCTTGGGAAGGGGGCCAAGGGAAATGGAATTTCACCTGCCTTGTATGTCAGTTTTTATGTAAATCTTTATCACTTCTAATGAGTATTTTAGCTGACAGCCAAATTCAAATGCATACTATCTCTTCTTTCCTAGGCTTTCTGTTGTTACAACTCACATCTCAAGACTTGGTGTGCTGTTTGTGCCTGTCTTGGAACACAGTGAGCTAAGACTTCTTTTTTTTCCCCTGCCAGAGCCTCAATCCCATTTTACACACTTCCGTGTCTGTCTGCCCTTGTTAGTGGCGGAATTCTTTGTGATCTGGGGCTGTGTCATTTTTGTCTTTCTGTTCCTCAGCAGCGATCAGCACTGGGTTTACACAAAGCACGTCTTCGGCAGTTCTTTGCTGAGCAAAGCTGATAGGAAACGCACACACCTGACATGTGTGTACAAACACTTTCAAGTAGATGAACAACTAATTTTCTTGTAAAAACCAGAAACGGTTTGCGTGAGAGTCTCTGGCGGGGCCCTTTGTGTGTGACAACATCTGAATCACCTGTTTTGTCTGAAGACTAAACTTTTAACCTCAGCCCCAAATCACAGCCCAGTGTAACGATGTAAATGAAGCCATGTGGTCCAGCAGGCCTAGCAAATAGTAGTCCCCTTTTGTCTGTTGCTTTAAACTCCTGAAGTTTCACATGACTGCAGGCTGTTAGCATTATTTGGAATATGTTTCCCAAGCCTTGCCTTTCTTTGCCCTCTTTGGAAATAAGTCCCATCCAGCTGCAGTTCCTGCCACGTCACAGTATAGATGAAACACATGTAACTGTTTTCCATTAAACAGAGAAAAGTCTGAGTTCTGGCTCCTGAGCAAGCATCTGTAATAGAGAGAGTTAAAGCAGGAAAGGCTTTGGAAATCAGCTGGTCCAGTCCTTTGCTTTTCCTGATGAAGATCTATAAACAGTGGAGCCAGGCAGCTGACCCGCTGATTCATATAGCTCCGTCAATCCCATTGCAGGGAATGCGTAAAAGACTGAGGAAATGAATTTTTAGTTCAGATACTACATGTGGGGTTTTCATCTGGGAATGAAAGTGTTAATACAAGGCTTTGTGGATTTTTGTTGTTGATGTTGAAATCCATCACCCTCCCCCTTATTTTTTCTTGGTTTCTGCAATCTCATTCTCTCCTGGTTTCCTGCCAACTGTTTGGCCTCTTTTTCTGAATTTGCATCCTTTCCCTCCTAGTGTCCTGTACATGTTGATCATCTCAGGAGTTTTTCATTATCCTTTTCTCTTCATGCTCCACCTCCCTCTCTCTTGGTGAGCTCAGCCACCCCCATGGCTTCAATGACCCCTGTACTTTGATGTTTTACAAAAGTCTATTTCCAACTCAACACTATCCTCCTGAGCCACAGCCTTTTCTGTGTTGAAGAACATCTCCACTTGAGTATCTTCCAAAAATGTCACATTGAGGATACAAGGAAAAGATCTTTAACATGGCATTGAGGATGCTCAGAATTTGACCCTGGCCATTCTCTAGGCTCATGTTTCACTTCCCTTCCGCTCACCTCTACCCAACCATTCATAATAAACCAACTTGCAGATCTTTGAACACATTCATTTCAACTTGAACTCATTCCTTTGTGCCTTCTGCCTGGAAGTCTTCTGCATTTGGTTAACCCCCACTGAACTTTCCAAGCTCCACAAAGGTCATTTCTTCCCAGATGTCTCCCTGCATTGGTGCCTCTTATGTCTCAGGTGTTGTCCTAAACCAACTCTGCTACATCACTTATCCCAGTTCTGTATTTATTAGGTAGTGAACTTCTTGACATTAGAAACAATATAATGAGCTTTGTTTCTGTAGAGCCAATTGAGCTTAGATCCCTACCTGGCACATGGCAGATTTTCAATTGATGGCTGTCAAGTTATTAAGAGAATGGAAGATGAATCTATAAGAAACCCAGACCCTTTTAAGTCAGTTTATTATTATTTTTTACAACATTTTATTTTGGTAGAGTTTAAAGCTTACACAAAAGTTGTAATATACTATTACAAAGAACTCCCAAATATTTCTTATCCAGATTCACAAATTATATATATTGCTTTATGATTTTCTCCTTCTGTATCCATACTATTTCTAAACCATTTGGGAGTAGGCTGAAAATATCATGTCCCTTTACCTCTAAATACTTTAGTGTATGCTTTCTAAAAGCAAAGACATTCTCTTATATGACCACCGTGAAGTTATGAAAATCAGGAAATTTAATATTCATATAACACTGTTACGTAAGTCATAATTCATATTCAAATTGCACCTATAATGTCACTTGTTTTTAGCTATTGTATAGCTACTATTTTGCCAATAATGTCTTTTATAGCTATATTTTTTCCTGATCCAACCCAAGAACAAAACATTTTACTGTTTTTTTTCATATTTACTGTTACTGATTTTTTCATATTATCTTTCTATTAATAATTACTTAATTTCACTGTAGTTAGAGAATGTACTCTGTACAATTTAATCCTTTTAAATTTGTTGAGATTTGGATTATGAAATATTCCATGTGTACTGGGAAAGAATGTGTGTGTGTTTTTTTTTAGGGTGGGGTATTCCATAATCATTAGGTCAAACTGGTTGTCTTGTTCAAGTTTTCCCTTGCCTTATTTAATTTTTCTTTTTGTCCTATCAAATTACTAGGAAAAGAAAGTTGAAATTTCCAACTATAAATGGGATTTGTCTATTTCTGTTTTCAGTAGTTTCAGGTTTTAGTTCATGAAATTTGATGTTCTTTCATTAGGTATATGTACATTTAGGACTGTTATTTCTTCTTGATGTATTGACTTGTCTTTATTGTAAAATGTTCCTATTTATCATTGGTAATATTTCCTGTTCTGAACTGTTTTATCTAATATAGCCATTCTGAGCTTTTGTTTTTAATTTTTTTAAAATAATGTTTGCCTGACAAGTCTTTTTCCATCTTTTACTTTTAAACTATCTGTCTTTCTATATAAAGTAGAATTATTTTAGATAGCATATCATTGAATCTTATTTTTTTATCCAAAATGACATTCTCTTCCCTTTAATAGGGGATGATGGGTCATTTTCATTTAATATAACTATCAATATGGTTAAGTTTTAATCTATCATCTTTGTTTTTGATATTTATTTATCCCATAACTTGTCTGGTTCCTTTTTCCACTTATTTCTGTCTTCCTTTGTATTGAATATTTTTATGGTATTACTGACTTCTTTTGTTGACTGTTTCAGTTGTAACTTTTTGTTGTATTGTTTTAGTAGTTGCTCTAAGCTTTACAGTATACATTTTTAACATATAACAGTCTACCTTTCAATAATGTTTTATCAATTTATGTATACTGTGAGAAACAACAGTATACCTCCATTTCCCCCTCTTTTTGTTTATTCTAGTGTTGGCCTATATTTAAATTCTCCGTATGTTATAAACCCTGCAAAACATTGTTCTTATTTTTGCTTTATATAGTCAATTACCTTTTAACCAGATTTAAAAATGAAAAGCAACTATTTTTTAAACATATATACATAGTTACTATTTCTGCTATACTTTTCTCCTTGTTAAGATTCACATTTCCCTATGGAATAATTTTCTTTCTATCTGAAAAGACTTCCCATAACATTTCTTAATGCTGCTGGCTGTGAATTTTCTCAGGTTTGGTTGGTCTGAAAAGTCTTTTTTCTTCATTTTTGTTTTGTTTTTAATTGGAGTATAATTGACCTACAATATTATAATAGTTTAAGGAGTACAACATAATGATTAAATATTTGTATTTATTGCAAAATGATCACCACAATAAGTCTAGTTAATATCCACAGTTACAGAATTTTTCCTTTTTCTTGTGATGAGAACTTTTAAGATTTACTCTAAGTATTTACTCTAAGTATTATTAACCATGTTGTATCTTAAATTCCCATGACAAATTTATTTTGTAATTGGAAGTTTGTACCTTTGACCCTCTTCCCCCATTTTGCCCACTCCTCATCAATGCCTTTGACAACCATCAATCTATTAATCTATTCTGTATTTATGAGTTTTTTTTTCAGATTCTACATATAAGTGAGATCATATGGTATTTGTTTTTTAATTTGTCTTTCTCTGACTTATTTCATTTCTCATAATGCCCTTGAGGTCCATCCATGTTGTCACAAAGAATAAGATTTCATTATTTTCTATGGCTGAATTATGTATATACATATACATATACATGCATATATATCACTTTTTCTTTTTTAGAGTTTATTTTTATTGAGGTAGTGATGGTTTACAACATTATATAAGTTTCATGTACAATGTTATATGTCTACTTCCATATACACTACAGTGTGCTCACCACCAAAGATTTAGTTTCCATTCATCACTATACAGTTGACTCACTTTACCCACTTCTCCCACCCTCTGTCACCCCTTCCCCTCAGCACTACTCTGTTATCTGTATCTACATGTGGTACCACATTTTCTTTATCCATTCATCCATTGATGGCTACTTAGGTTGTTTCCTTATCTTGGCTATTATAATTTGTCTTCATTTCTGAAAGCTATTTTTAGTGGGTATAGAATTCTAGGTTGAAATATTTTACTGTAGCACTTTATAAATGCTGTTCCATTGTTTTCTCACATGTACATTTTCTGACAAGAAACTCTAATTCTTCTATATAATTCAGCATTGGACTTATCAGACTTGATCATCAAGCGGTAAGGTCACAGAGAAGAATAGCTCAGAAAGGGTGATGACTTCCTTTCTGAAATAACTCTGTTAGTAAATACAGGAGTGATCAGAAGTTGGTTGAAGCAGCTGGGGGCAGTGGAGTGGTTGAGATATACAGTGACTTTTTTCAGCTTCAGCTTCAAGTCTTAAAAATTCTCTTCCCAATGACTGGTTTTCTCATCTAGTAACTGAGCATAACCAGAAGTGTATAGTGTAAGACTTAACCATAAGTGATATCAAGAACAACAGCATACGTTGCTGCTTCTAATGGACGCTGGAGAATTACCAAAGAAAGAAGAAAGGCTAAAAATGTGGCTGCATAAAAGTAAAGCTAATTATATCAATTTATAAGGATTGTTTATGTACAATAATCTCTACATATACCTACGCATCAGATTATTATTTTTGAAAATTCAGTTGTTTGCAATCATCAACTCTTTTCACGACTGCTTAGCCTTGTATTGCTTATGTTCTATTTTTTATATTTAATACCAATTAAAACAATATGGGAAAAAAATGTCCCTGCCTTCATAAAAACAGTTTGGTGAACATAATGACCCCTCTTTGGTAAGAAACATTTTTGCAAGTATCCGTTCCCACTAAAGTAGTTCGAATACAGATGGTTTAAGGCAATGGTCCTCAAACTTCAATGTACTTAACAATTACCTTGAGAATTTGTTTGAAATGCTGGTTTCCTGCCCCTGAACATTTCTGATTTAGTAAGAGAGAGTGAAACCCAAGAGCTAGTGTCAACAAGCACCCTTCTGGGGAGTTTCATATGAGTCATCTGAAGAACACACTTCGACGAACACTGTTGTACTTGAACTGACCAAAGGATTAATGCAGAGATTCAAGAAATAAGCTCTTTTTTTTTCCAGTCACTTCTTGATTCTAAAAGGGAGTTGAAAATAGGATTTGAGGAAAATATTTAAGTAAAGCTTCGTTTTGTGCTTTCTTTTCTTACTTAGAGTAGTGTTTCAGATGATTGGTTATCCTTGTGATTGGATGAATATTATACTCTTCATATACGTTATCTTTGAGGCAGGTATTGTCTCATTTTGGAAAAATACAACTGAGAGATGTGAAGTATCTCGTCCAATGTTATGTAGCTAATAAAGGTGAGAGCTGGAATTTTACCCCAGGGCTATGTGATCCAAAGCCTATGTCCTTTCTGCAATCTCTGCCTACCCCTCCTCTGTGCTGCTTCCAGAGACTGCAATCAGTTAGTCTCAGGAGTAACTCACATATCTAGAAAGTCCCTCATTCTAATCTTGGAAAATGTGTGTTGTTAAATAAAATCAAGAAAAACAAGGCTGTCTTTTTTTAGAGAATTTGGGAAAGGAAAAATACTTTATAGAACTGACCAGAACATGCTGCTTAATACTTCTTTTCTCCCAGTACTCCATGTTGACATTTACTGTGCAACCTATCTTTCTTTCCCACTGGAGAATGGGTTTCTCTACTTTGAGGTACCTTTCTTACTTATCTCTGTAACTAGCCATCACTGCCAAATCACACTGACAAGTTGCCTTGTGGTGGATGCCAATAGCTTACAAGAAATGTCTCTACAAATGCCACAGTTTATATTTACTAAGATGTATAGTTGAAGACATTGTTCACTATTCTTTAGTATTCTCTATATGACACTCCATAAAATTGATATTTTTTTTTCAAATTGAAACATCAGGAAATTTTTTGCTTTGTGTCAGAAATTAGTATGCTCTCTTCTTATGGACAGTGTAAATCATGTAATTTTAAAAATTTATTTTTAGTATTACTTTGGTTTCTAGCAATTCAAGAGCCAAATTTGTGGCTCAGTTGAGTGTTTCTGTTCTAAATTACCATTGATTTGGGCCTTATGATCTAATTTATATTTTCCCGTTTTTATTTTTTACTTAAATTTTTGCATTCTTGTAGGTTGTCTCAAATACTTTGTGGAACAAAGTACATTATAAATAAAACCCCCATGCCTATGTGTATTACTGAAGATCACACTAGCTTCTGCTACAGATAACCCACAAATCTTGACACAGCAGAGTTATATTTCTCACTCGCAGTAATTTCCTTAGCTAGTGGCTTTCCACATGGTTATTCAGGGTCCCAGTCTCTTTTTGCCTCAGGGACCCTCCCTCCTCTAGGATCGTGGAAACCTTCAGATTCAACCGGTTTATGGAGAGGAGACTGGTGGAAGGTACCTCCATTTCTATTCATGTTTCATTGTCAAGAACTAGAAACTAGTTTCCTCCTGTACCTGTTGTGTTGGAAATCCTGAATGGGCAGTAGCCTCCCAGCACCCAACTCTATTCAATGGAGACAGAACACAAATTTACGTTGATCACCTAACTAGCTCTTACAACTTAGAAGATGTTCCAAAATATTTGCTGGATGATTTGAAGAGATACTTACAGAGCTAGAAACCCTTATTTGGCCAAAGAGCCATTCTGTGTATATCTGACCAAGGACCCTGCATTATTTACATGTAATCAATCTCTATATAGTGCTTACATGGTAGTGCCTATGAATTATATTTCTTACATAAAACATAGTAAAGTCAGTTCTCTCGTGTGACCTCAAACTGCCAATCGAAGTTTCTTGGTCATGGTCCTGTAAGCCAACAGAAGGTGTTTGTTAATGACTGGCCTCCAGCTGCTTAATGGAGAACTATGGCCAGTAGGCTGAGCAGATGGCTGGGTTGGGGGGCAGGTTGGGCTACATGGACCATGAACACAGTCAGCAGTGTGGTGGCAGGAGCTCTACAAAAGGCATCCTGATTCCTTCTAACCCTGTAAAATGCGTGGTGGGGTAGAGGGCCTGAGGTTTATCAGCAAAGTTAGGCCAAAAAACATCAAATTATGACAGGAGAAGGACTAAGAGTCCTTGAGTTTTAATCTCCAGGGCTGCAGCAACTTAATAGCAGTTATTCTCCAAAATGCCAGACCTTTGTATTTCAGGTCAGATTCTGAATATATACACTGATACAGGCTTATTTAACTTTGTCATCAGGATCCACAACAGTTCCTAACACTTCCCCGAACACAGTCCTCCTCTCACATTAGGTCCTAGTACTTCTTAAAAATTATATTGGTTTAAAGGAAAAGACTCTCAAAAATAGCCCATCCTACTTTGGTTCCTTCTTCAATATTCCTTAAGAAACCTAGATACCATATCTCATCTAGGGTAACTGCCACAAATGCTGCTTTCAGATCACTGCTCCTGTCCAAGGAGAAATACATTGGCATTTCTTTGAGTGTTTTCTCCAGCTACAGCTGGTATAATTCATTATGATTTTCCCTGCACTGGATATGGTTTCCTAGTTCATAGTTCACAAAGAACTTGCATATATATTTCATTGTCCCTACAGTCATGCTATGAAATAAGACTATTACAGATGAGGAACTATAACTTTAAGGAGCTGGGTTATTTTGCCCAAACAGACTGTAAGCAGTAGAATGACCACACATACTAGTTTTCGAAGACAGACTTGGTTTATGCCTGTTGTTCTGATGTATTAATAGCAACCCCTTTCACCCTCAAAGTGTCCCAATTTGGAAGATAGTAAATTATTGTCAGTGGTGAATTCAGGACCAGATGATAGTTCCTCTGACACAAAGAGCATGGTTTAGTGCTCTTTTCACAGTATCAAGTTGTTTCCAATCACAACTCAAGTATCAACATCAAGGGGGCAGGGAGCAAGCACAACACCCCTTCCCTCCTCCTGGGCGAGTAAAAATGTATCGAGTAGAATGTTTAATCAGAGAAAAACAGAACCACGATTCTCCCTTTCTAAGAACTGGGATAAAGTAAGCAAATTGGGATAAAGAAGAAGGTTGCTCTTTCTTTAACCTCAAGGTAAGCTCCAACAGTCATCCTGAGGTTGAAAATCATGTCAATTCAATTTGCAACTAAATTGAAAGAAAGTCCAGAGATTTTCCCCATACTCATGAGTCCACTCTCTTATTGAACCCAGGTCTTTTTCAGCAGGGCTATGCAACTGCTAGTCTCATACTACTTCTATCACCTACTGAGAAGCTCCATTAGTGACACAATTACTTTCTTGTTCCCCATACCATTGTAGAAGGCCGGAGAATGGCATATTTTTCTTTCACCAGAGAGTCATAAGAGCCAATTTAATGTCAATTAATAACCAGGTCATTTGCTGTCATACGCAAGAAAGAATGTCACTACCTGTCAGCGAATAAATGTGAAAATCAGACTGTAATGATCTGGAAGCTGCACCCAGGTAGGGACGAGACACACAGGAGGATTATGCCCGACTTGCAACATGTTTTCTTTCCATTTCTTTTTGCTCATCACTGGTTAAATGCCCCAGTGTTCAATTCCTCTCTCCATCCGTACACGTTCGAGAGGAAGTGGCTCCTCACGAAGCAGGGAGGGAGACCATCTTAAACAAATGGCAAGAAAAAGCCACTTCATGGAGCCAGAATCGACTTCTGTCTGAAGGAAAGGGCAGCCCTGGAGCTTTTTATGAAAAGTACCTTTGTTCCAATAGTTTTTCAAGAACAAAAAAATGTATCTTCACACTTTTGCCATTATATTTATGAACTGTAAATCCTCGTTTTATGGAAACACTCCAGGATTTCAAACTCCTAAATCAACCTGGTAAATCTCCAACCTCAGGAGTTCAATTCAAGGAGAACTCCTTCAAAGATACTGACATTTTATAGGGAACTTCAGGAAAAACAAACAATGAGAGTTTTCAATGTACATTTTTTGGTTACCCTAAAGGCTTGTCATGGGAGACAGCTAACACACAGAAAGAAGAAAGACTGCTGCTAAGATTGCATTTACTGAGCCCCAGGTCAATATGACTTAAACAATAACAGTAAGTAGTCTCTTGGGAAATTTGGTCTGGGGCCCCTAACAAACCACCATTGTTTCCTTAGAGGACTATTTTACTTTAATATTTTACTTTTGTATCAGGGTATCACGATGTTGGATATACAAGTAAACTTTCAAAAGGGAGAAAAATGACTCTTTAGAAAGTCCATTTGCAATTGCAAAGCACTTTATAAATACTGTAAGCTGGAGGTTTCACCTTCTCTCTTACAGTGTTTCCCATTCTCTGCTGGACATAGTCCTGCTACGGTGGCTGTATCTCCACAAACTGTATGCCAACCTCTACTAATGACGCCATTTCAATACACCCAGTTTCACCAATGTTTAGCCAGCTGGTAGTTCACGTCAGCCAACCTAAACATTTCATTGTTGGATGAAATAGTTTCACAGGCAACCACAGGCCTTAGGCATGTGAATTTTATTAAGACTTATTCCACAGACTAGGACAAAACAGAACACAGAGCAGTTCTCCCTGAGTTGCTGAATGAGACTCACTGCAAACAGTTTCCACCCATTCACTGAACAATGTCCAAAAAATTAGAGTCCTCATGGAATTCTGAGTTGTGGAGGTATGTAGAAGGGCTTAGGGTCCTGAGAGCCAGTAGAACTGTGTCTCTGTCTGGTCAGAGAAAGGCCTTAGTTTGCAAAATGCTTAGCAGGGGTGGAGGCAAGTGTCTGTTAGTCCCCTAAATAAAAAGGATACATAGAAACTGTATAATGAAAAGTCATTTTTCTCTCTCCAGTGTATAGTGGTGGCGGTGCCAAGTAGTAATGCTCTACTTTGGAAAGTCTACACAGAGCTTATTTAATGGCATTGTCAGCAGGGTGTCCTACAGTCATTCCTACACGTGCCATTTTCTGCTCTCTTGAATGAAAGACTCCCCTTTCATACGCCACTGTGGACACACATCATTTCCACAGCCTGTGCTTCTCCAGGCTGTCATAACTGCTTTCGGGAATGTCTTTATCAGCCATCAGAGACTCAGGGCTGGAAAAAGAATTCCAGGGCTGTCCTGAGGTCTACTTACTGAGAGGGCTTTAATGCACTCAGTAGTGTCCCTAGCACAAACACACACACACACACACACACACACACACACACACACACACAAAGTCAAACACTTTTACAGAAGAATATCACAAGGAAACTGGGCTCAGCCTCAGGCAATTCCAACTCAAAAAGTGCACAGACCACATTGAAGTCAAACACTGGTGTCAGCTAGGAGGGAAGGAGTCACAGCAAACATGTTCAAACAGTAAAATTGGTTTTGAAGAATGAGTGAAGTGTTGGCTACACAGGGCCAGCCATGGGAGACCGTTTCCCTTTGCTGCTCCTGGCTTGTGTGGGCGGTGTCTGGGCACCCTCAGCAGGGCTAAGCATCCCCCACACCCACGCAACATGATGTCTCAGATTTGAAACCTTATCTAGCAAAGCAGGCATATGCCCTATATTCTACTTTTCTTTGATTTTTATTATGTGTTCATGAATCTTGTCGCTCCACCCAAATTATGATCACTTTAAGGTCACAAACTATATAAAACATGCCCTTTGAATCCCACATGAAACCTTTCAGAGTACTGAGCATAGACTCAATGCTCAGTAAACATTTAGTGAAAAATTAAATGTAAGTATGTTAAAGGAAAGAGAAGAACAGGAAATCCACACATCCAATAGACCATGAGTTCCATGAGGGCAGACACTGTGACAGCTTTTCTGCTCATTGTTCTATACCCAATGCCTTGCACAGACATGCTTAGTGCACTTTTTGTTGAATATGCAAGGTTTGTTGAATGAATTCTTGAATATGAATATATATTTTACAACATCTATATATTTCTACCTGTGTGTTAACATATTAATACAAAGCACTCATTTTCCCACTTAGAAACTATTTTTCTATAACTGATTTGACAATAGATGCACTGATTACATGCATGGACCATCATTTATTCAACGAGACATGCATTCCATCTTTTTTCATCTCCCTCATCTTGCTTTCTCTCTATTCAGATGACCAGTCTCTTTAAATATTCGCATAGAAAAGTCTTTAGCTTTTTGGCTAGAAAAATTTTAAAAGCTAAATAGCTTCTGAGGATGTTGTGGGGGTTTTGTTTGTTTTTTCAAGAAAAAATCATCAAGTTTTAATCAGTGTATTTTAGTTATACATTTTAAAATTTTTAACCTTTTTGTTTTAGTACAATTATAGATTCACCTGCAGTTGTAACAATACAGAGAGATCCTGTGAACACTCTCCCTAGTATCCACCTCCCATCCATGGTAACATCTTGCAAAACTGGTTCATTATCGCAACTGGATCGTGATGCTGATACAGTCAAGATACCAAACGTTTCCATCAATTCCTCCTAGCTTCCTTTTATAGTCACATCCTCCTCCCTCATGCCCGCACCTTCCTTCAACTCTGGCAACCACTAGTTTGTTCTCCATTTCTATGTTTTGTCCCTTCATGAATGGTATATAAATGGAATTATGCAGGATGTAAACTTTGGAGATAGACTTTTTCACTCTGCATAATTCTCTGGATATTCAGCCAGATTATTGCTCGTATCAATAGTTTATTATCAGTTCTCTTACTGAGTAGTATTCCATGGTATTTATCTACCACAGTAATGTTTAACATTTAATCATCCATTGAAGGACATCTGAGCTGTTCCAGTTTGGGGCTGTTATGAAGAAAGCTACTGTAAACATTTGTGTATAGGTTTTTGTGTGAACAGAAGTCTATTTTTCTGGGATAAACAGCCCAGAGGATGAAGGACAACTGTTGGATTGTATGGTAGTTGCATGTTTAGTTTATTAAATAAGTGCCAAACTGTTTTCCTGAATGTCTGTATCATTTTACATTCTCATCAGCAATGTATGAATAATTTAGTTTTTCCACATTCTTGCCAGCGTGTAGTGTTGTCATTATTTTAGCCATTCTGATAGGTGTGTAGGGATAGCTTGCCATGGTTTTCTTTTTTTAATTAATAAACTTAATTTTTGTAGAACAGTTTTACGTTCACAGCCAAATTAAGCACAAAGTCTGGAGTTTCCATATACCCATTGTCTCTGCATATGCACAACTTCACCCACTATGAGCATCCCACACCACACCATACATTTGTCACAAGTGACAAACCTACACTGACACATCATATCACCTAAAGTCCATAGATTACTTTGGGGTTCATTCCTGGTGGTGCACACTCCATGGTTTTGACAGGTGTATAGTGTTCTACACTATAGTAGTATCATACAAAATAGTTTCACTGCCATAAACATTCTCTGTGTGCCACCTATTCGTCCCTTTCTTTCTCTAACCCTTGGCAACCAATAATCTGTTCACCGTCTCTATAGTTTTGCCTTTTCCAGCATGTCACATGATTGGAATCATATGGTATGCAGCCTTTTTATTTTGGCTTCTTTTACTTAGAAATTTGCATTTTAAGTGTCTCCCATGTCTTATCATGGCTTGACAGTTTATTTCTTTTTAGTGCTAAATAATATTCTGTTACCTAGATGTATCTGTCCATTCACCTACTGGAGGACTTCTTGGTTCTTTGCAGGCTTTGGCACGTATGGATAAAGCTGTTATAAATATTTATGTGCAGGTTTTTGTGTAGACGTTTTTCAATGCATTTTGAACAATATCTGTGAGTGAGATTGCTGGATCGTATGGTAAGAAACTGCCCAACTGTCTTCCACAGTGGCTGGATCATTTTGCACTCCCATCAGCAACAAATGAGAGTTCCTGTTGCTCCACATCTTCACCAGCATTTGTTTGTCAGTGGTTTGGATTTGGGCCATTCTAATAGGTATGTAGTGGTATCTTATGATTGTTTTAATTTGAATTTACCTGATGATATATAATGTGGAGCATCATTTCATATGCTTATTTGCCATCTGTATGTCTCCTTTGGTGAGGAGGCTATACAGGGAGTTTTGCCCCTTTTAAAAATCTACTTGTTTGTTTTCTTATTGTCGAGTTTTCAGAGTTTTTGGTATTTGGGGAATAAAAATCATTTTCAGGTGTGTATTTTGGAAATATTTTTCTACCAGTCTGTGGCTTATTTTCTCAATCCCTTGACATTGCCTTCCACAGAGCAGACTTTTTAAATTTATTAAAGTCTCGTTTATCAATTATTTCTTTCATGGATCATGTTTTTGTGTCTAAAAAGTCACTGCCATACCCCTAAATCATCTAGCTATCCTCTGGAGTTCTACAGACTCTGATAAAGCCCTAGCAGGTCAGACTCTGAAAACACTGTTTCTCCTAAGGACAGGCCCTGTTAAGGACAGAACACTCTGGCTATTTCAAAATGGTGACTTTTCCCCTTTTCCAGCCAGAAGCATGAGGGGACTTTCCACCAGGATCCACAGTGAAACATGGTAGAGTTCCTGGAAGTAAAACTCACAAATGTTGGTGCCCCTGTCTAATGGTGTTGGGCTGGAGATTTTAGTGCTCCCCCTCGTCCACAGTGAGCTCCAGCGATTTGTCGATTGCAGTTCAGGTTTTCCTACAGAGGCACTGATTCCCGGAGAGATTTCTGCTCATGGATATCTGTGCCAATAAGCTGTAATTCTCTGTATCTGCCTGTCTGTCTTTCCAGTATTGGGGTGGGGCACAGTTGTTCCTGTGATCTCACTTCTTTGGCAGCTTTAGTAAGAATTGTTGATTTTTCAGTTGTTCAACTTTTTACCCACTGTTAGGATAAAGTAACAGCTTCTAAACTCATTAGATGCCAGACCAGAAACCAAAGTCTCTTATTATGGACTTAATTTGCATTTTCCTGATGGCTAATGATACTGGGCATCTTATGTGCTAAAGTCAGTTTAAACCACATTAGCTTTTGGTGATAACTAACTTTTCTAACTAAAAAGCATAACTGCATTCTCAAAAAGTTTTCACCTAAAGAGTCCAGGCTACTGAGAGGTCTAGAGTCATGTGTCTGCTGGAAAGACAACCAGTGGCTTTCCTCAATGAGAGCTTCTCAGCAGCAGGAATGGTGTCTTTGTAAGCAAGATGGTGTTTATTGAGCAGCGTTAATCTATTGAACAGATGACTCGTAGCTTGACAAAAAACTCTAGGTAGAAAAGAACATGATTTTCTTACTTTGTGGAAGTCAGAGAGAGATATCCAAAGGCAGGTCAATGAAAGGTGAAGCTGGGGGAACATGGTTTTAAATCTCTAAAATCTCCCATAAAGCATGGAACTGTAAGCCTCATTACAGGGTAGTTTATTGTTTACACGTATCAGGACACTGACAGTCAAACAAGCGCTCCAACTGCTATAGATTTTAAAAGCTAAAAATTATCAAGTGAGGGAAGTGTTTGACCTATCACAGTATCAGCCTTACACATAGCTCTCAAGGTATATAAAGCTAGGATGGCAAATGCCACATCTAAATTATAACCTAGCAGTCCAGTTTTCCTGATTCTAATGATCTATTTCTCATTTTTACCCAGACTTCCCCAATCACATTTTAACAGTGAATTTCCAAGTATATGATGTTCTCTGAAATTATTTAATATTGGAAATTATTTAAATATTTTGGTTGTTGTTGTGGAATTAGTTCAGGCTTTTTCATGGATATATATATTCACTAGCTTGAATTTAACAACTCCGGAGAGATCCAATCACTCTTTCGAGCTCAGGAATTACAGCCCACTTTACCAGACACACAAAAGCCAAGCTAATCAAAAATACATGAAATGCAGGGTCAAATCAAAGCTGAAGGGGCAAGAGATGCAAACAGTTGCAATTGTCCCCTCCAACCCTGAGGAGATTTTTGAGGGCTCTGGAAAAGCAATCTGTTGTTTATCTGCATTAGTCACTCATTTGCCACTGCACACAGATTATCCAATACAGTGGATGCATGTGGTCCCCTTGCCAGGTTATTTCTCATTTGTGGCTAAGCCACATGTTTGGTCCTTCTCCTTCACTGAAATTCTACTTTATTTTGTTTTTTGAAAATGTTGAGGATAACATAAGCTTGTAAAAAATGGGTAGTAGGTTTTAGAAAGAAAACAAATATGCAAGAATAATTGTCAACTATGGAAATGATTTTAAGTAAGAATTCTAATACCCTAGATGAGTATAGATAGAAAAATTAACATCAACGAAGACTGAATGGGATGGCAGAAACAGTAGCTGGCAATCTAATACCTATTCTTCCCTTCTTTTTTCTTACAAAGAATTTATTTTCCTGACTCTCTTGCAGATGAAGGTGGCGAATGAGATACAAGTATAAACTATTCAGTGGCATTTCTGATAAAACATTTTTGTGGGGAAGTGAAAATTATCACAGTATCTTCAGCACCCATGTTGGACTCATGAAGAAAAAGTAAAGAGAATCTTAGAGATCTAGGCTGACATACCCTAGAGGTGTTGAACTAAGCCAGTAAATGCTTACCTGGATGCTTTCGAAAAATAAATTTCTCTGTCATTAAGCTACCTTTGAATATTCCATTACTAGTAGTGAAACCTAATCTTTTCTGATACTGTGGGTAATGGAAAGAATTCAAGCCCCACTGGCTGACCTTGAGGAGACAGTTTAACTCTTATTTAAAAGCAACTGATAGTGATTCCACACTTACCCTCAAAGGAAAAGAGTATTTCTGACTAATATGTCAATACTTAATAAAGATCCTATATGCTGACAGTACAAATCTTGAAATAGGAATAAGGATAAAGTTGGGACTGAAAAATGCATAATGGGAGATTCATATGAAGTCTTTAGAATGATGTACTTGGTGATTTGAACAACTGGAAGAGGACATCTGGTCAGAGGTTACACATGTAACTTCTAGGAGCTCAAATTAAAACTGTTTATGATGGAATCAACATCAACCAAAAAAATTTAAAATGTTCTGTTATTCATAGTATATATGAAATAGTCTTCATTGAGCATTATGACTAACAATTGAAGGTACTATTTATATTTTTAAAAAGGGATCGCAGAAGTGATTCCTTGAACTTCCATAGTAACTGGTAACTATTTGGAAATTATTTTTGCAATGACTTTAGTCAGGTTAGTTATGCTTTCTATTGGGTTTATCTAGTCTGCTTAAGGTGCAAAACTAAAACATTATGTTGAACATTTACAAAAAAGAATCAAAACTTTTATTTGGCTAACTGGGATGTAGGGAGAAGTGAAAAAGAAAACAGTCTGATTTATGAAAATCTGTACTTTAATCTTCCAGGCCACTATTTGCCTTGTTGAAAAAATTTCTTGTTAACCATTAAAATTTTTAATACAAGATGAAGAAAGCCATAGAATTAGTTTCAGGAAAAAAACAAAATAAAAAACAAAAAAAATCTCCCATAGCCACACAGGAGGCAAAGGTAATTTCCTCTTGCTAACATTTTCAATGGACCCTTTGTTTTTTTGATATGATTTAAAAAAGGTTAAATTTAAACAGGCAACTCTGCTTTTTAATTACTATTATTACTTGTGTAGAAGTATAAAATTTACATTAAATCATCAGCAATTAATCCTCTGAGCTAGATGCCATCTCTGTAATGAAATACAGTTTATGCAGCAAAGGTTTTGCTTTTTTTAAATTAACTGGCAAATTAAGTGAGAAGAGAGAAGACTATAGTAATAATTATTCCCACTAATAACAGTTATCCTATATTGCACACATACCATACTCCAGGCATTGTATTAAGGACTTCAGTTTTAAATTTCTAATTTCAACATCCCTAAAAGTTAAGTACTGTTATTATCACCCCCATTTTATTACCAAGGCAGGCAACTAAGGCCAGAGAGGCTTTGTATTTTCCCAAAGTCATGTGACTAGTAGAAATGTCAGAGAGGACATCTACATGCAGGCTTGTCTGCTTCCAAACCCATGAACTAATCACTACAGGATATTGCTTAGCTTTTGAGGGGTCATGTGTTATAATGGAAAGGAAGTTTAAACTTTCTACAAATGGACATGAAATCTTAAATGAATGAAAAGGAGAACTTAGGGCTTTAAACTCAGGATGACAGAAAAATTATTTGTATTTTGAGACCACGCTGAAAGAGCCAGGGGCTTCCTTGTCTTAATGAGGAAAACTCAGTGTGTTTTGTCATGGATGAGTGACAACGTCTACTTGACAGATTGAGGATATACGTAGGATAGACATTTGATTTCTCAGGAAATTTAGTCTTAAATAAACTAGTACCTCCCTCCCTCCCTTCTTTCCTCCTTCCTTCCTCAAGAGAAGCCATCCTGAAACATAGCACAACTATGAAATTAAAGTTTCATCTCCTATTCCATGGGAATTCTGGCATTCAAAAATTGAAATAAGAATCAGTTCCTAGTTTATATTGATCAAAGAGAAAAACAATTGTTTTTGCTGCAAACTTTGGCACACTATTTTGTCTACCCCATAGACTGTGAGTATATGAGATCACAATTTAAGATCTCATTTAACAAAAGATGTTTTGTAGACACTTCGAGTTGGAGTTCTAGTTCTGCTTCTGTACTAAGTCATCTAATCTCCCTGATCTTCTGTTTTCTAATCTATAATGTGAAGTCACTGGATTACATGAATTCTACTCCCTCCAGCAATAACATTCTCTACTTTCTCTCAAGTATCACCGAAACAAATTTTCAAATATCAGTGTGGGTTAAAAAAAAGATTTCATCACACACTTTTTCTCAACTTGGGCAGTCTGTCACCACTCTCATTAATGATGCCCCCAATACAACACCCTCATCACCCCTTTAGACAACCATTGCCCAAACATCTTGTGCATAAGATCAGCTCCAGAGCAAGGCCTGCTTCATGTTCTAGGCAGTACTGTGATTAGATGTAAATGACTGAAAGCATTAAGATGTCAGTAAGGGTGAGGCAGGGTGAAGTCTGATGAGTAGAATTCATCAGAACTGCAGTAGGGCATTTACAATCAACAAGCATATCTTCTTACACAGTTGAAACCCATCTCCAGGAGTGTGAGCAAGGAGGTCTAAGGATGCGAAATCAGGTGACTTGATGTTCAGGAGTAAGTTTACCTCTCAGGACTCAGAAGAGAACTGTCTCACTGAATTCCCATGGAGAAATAGAATCCATCTCACTTGATGAAAGAGACTTTCATAAGGGACCATTTACAGAGGAGTAGGCTGGGTGAAGAGAATCATGTTGGAATCTCTCCTAGGAACTAGCAACACAGGAAGGCAGTATCATGCCAAGACTTGAAGGGGCAAGAGAGACAGTAACACTGAGAAGCCCAATGAGAGACAGATCCATGCAGAAGGACCTCCCATGGTAGAGAGGTGCACTCAATGCCAGAAGACAGCCCAAAGCAGGAAAGATGTAGGAAAGAATGCCCTGTCCTCTCTGTCACACCACTCTCCTATCTCCTGTTGGTGTCTGCCATTGGCCAAGGCCATTCATCAAGGAACCTTTGTAGTAGTGTGCTTAGGAGTCAGTGTTTTGCCATCCAGGGTAGGGCACAGAACAGCAGGGCATTGATCTGACATAAGCAGGGGGCTAGTATGCAAAAAACTAGCACAGGTACTAAGATTTTTCCAAGACCAGTTTTAGTAACATTGGACTCCTTTTCATTCCAAATAGAGAGCTGAGTATTAAGAAATGACAATACAATCTAGCTGACAGTCCATTTCTCCCCAGTGATTTTTATAGGCAGATAATTTTCTCTTGAATTTTCATTTTCATTGGCACTTAATTGTTAATGAGTAATTGCTCCACTTCCCTCTAATTCTTCTTTTGTCTTGATTGACACTTCTCCACATTAGGGTTAACGGCTGTCTTGCATAAGCAGCCACTGGCCAAATAGACCCATGTCTACTCTGTTAAAGCTTAATGTGTGAGACAAGGCAGATTGTCTTTTGACCTTGGCTTTTGAGAAGTTCTGAAGCTTAGCAATTCTGATTTTTAGGTTTAAGTAAAAGTGAAGTTAGCCTAAGGGAATATCTACGTAACATTAACAGTAGACACTATTTCTGGGTTTCTACTTGCTGTCTCTGAAGCATTTGCTCTGCCTGAGGGAGAAAGGTAATTAAAACATGGATACCTCCATGTCATTTGGGAGGTGCTATTTCCCAGGGAACCACTGCATAGACTAGTATTACTTTTCCTAAGCATGATATTTTGGATTATTCTAAAACATGACATTGAAGTGTGAACAGATCAAGAGTAAAACTGAGGTCAGTGTGTGCCAAGTCTGGGCAGTTTATAAACCCAGTGGAGCTTGCTGTTAACATATAGCTTGGCAAACTCACTCATGGTCTGAGCTGCAAGTTGGGTTGTTTTCTATCTCTTTGTAGCCTTTAAGATTCTGGGATTGAACCAGAGCTGTCAGCTTGGTTTAGCGAAACAGAATCCAGCTCCCTCTTCGATGCCTTCAGTTTCTTAGGAGAAAATTAGCTATAATTTAAACAACATATATTTACATACACATATCCAAAACTGTTCAATGAAAATTTCAGGGTAAAGCAAGAGTTTAAAATCACCCTTGGATCATACAGTAGACTTACTAGGTTTTATATTTTACCATTTTTTCCCTCCTTTGCTCTCTGATCATGCAAACTTACTTCTAGAAATAGATTTCAAATTCTGGATACCTGATCCAACAAAGACAGTTTGAAAAGACTAAAAAATTACTCCTTTTCACTTTTACTTTTGTCACTCAGTCTTCTTTGTATCACTGGAGCTAAATGGTTCTTAATATAATAGCACAGGAAGACATATAAACATGTAAACAAACACACAAACATGAATATCTGTGCTCTCCAATTGTAGAGGAAACATTTAGAATAAACACAGAACTCCTGTGTTCACCATCCAGAAGGAGAGATGACAGAGTTAAGGGATCAGGTCTGTAAAAGATACATTTCCAAGGAGGTCTAAGGATGAAGCCCAGGGAGTCAGAAGTGGCTTCATGGAGGTAATTCCTTTTGGGAATGGGCTTTAAACGATAAATAGGAGTTTGTTTAATAAACAAGAGAGAAAAGGCATTCCAGACAGAGGGCATGGCATCTTCAGGAAATAGTTCTGCTGCCTAGAATGTGGCCTTTGCAGAGAGGGAATTATGAGAGATAAGAAAAGGGGTGAGTGGAAGCCAAATCAGGAAGTGTGTTTCGTGCCTGGCTGAGAAGGTTAATACTTATCTGTTAACCAGTGTTTAAGCAACTATGATATATTTCAGCTATATATTTGTTTTGATTACATGAGTAATTCAGAACTTACAAAAATCTCGAAGTTTCAGAATAGTCAAGGGAAAAGGTGAAAATCTACTTTATCATAACTTCCATTGTTTGCACAGTGGTATATACTCATCCAGACTTTTTCAATGCTTATTTTAATTTGAAACGAGACTGCCTTCTACATATTATTTTGTAATATGCTTCCTCTATTGGTGACTCATGGAGATCTTTCCCTGTGAGTACAGATAGGCCAAACACATTCAATTTACTACCCATATAAAATTCCATCCAATGAAAATGAATTTATGTATGTATATGCATGACTGGGACATTGTGCTATACACCAGAAATTGACACATTGTAAATGACTGTATTTCAATAATGACAAAAAACTTCGCTTAGAAGAGATGTGGCATGCCCACATTTGTTCAGGAAAGGTCAAACTGTCCACAGTGTGGAAGTAAGGGATTCAAGCAGATGCAGATTGTTTAGACATCTGGCTTTATCGATGCTTTTTGAATTTTCTATATTCCTTGTCTCTGACAACTGATATTTCTGGAAAGCTGAATGCAAGCACAGGACTCCTGTTACTAAAATCATACCTGGAGACAAGTCTGGATTAGGAGGTTTGTTTCTTCAAGGGCATCATCCCAAGACCTGAAGGGCAATTGAGTGCATCACAAAGAAAACTCTCTGACTTCATTAACTGTCAACTTTGAAGTATAAGTATAAAGAGTAGAGAGAAAAAAACCCATGATACTCTCAACACAGGAGGCATCAAGATTAATGGTAGAGGATAATTTTTAAAGGAGGGATATCAGAGATTTACATTTCACCTCGCCATGATTTACAAGAGAAATGCCTCAGACTATTTTCAGCAACAACTGAACTGACAAGATTAGGAGATAAAGAAAGTGGAGATGGAGTGAGGGACTCTTTATTCCTTAAGTAGGTGTCTTCTAATGCTCCATCATAAACCATATCACATACCACAGACTAGCAACAGCCTGCCAGGAAGCAAATCCTACCAACAGCCAAGTGAGTGAGCTTGGAAGCTGAACTTTCCCAATGTGAGCCTTGAAGTGATAGTAGCTGAGACCTTGAATGCAGCCTGTGAGAGAACTGAACTAAATCATGGCTGACTCCTGACCTACAGAGATGGAGATAATAAATGCTGCTGTTTCAAGCCTTTAATTTGGGGGTAATTTGTTACACAGCAACACAGAACTCCAATAGACACTTCTACTTCCTGCCTAGTGTCTTCACCACACACCTCAACTCCAGCTGTCCCGCCAGCCGAGCCGTCAGCTTCTCACAGGTGTAAGCCAACAGCACCTTCCCTTCAGCTGCACTGTTTGTTTTGCACTTTGTGCCCCAAGCCTTCTGACACCATGGGTATGAGACTCCTGTGGGCACTTGCTCCCCATTACACATGTACACACCAATGTAGGAGAGGAAAAATAATTTTCCCTGTACTCTTCAAGGTTCTGTGGCTGAGACACCCCCCCACCATAATAAAAAAAACAGATTAAGAGGAGAAAAGAAAATATGTTAATTAGTTGCAGCTCACAAAGATAGGAGATTCCAAAGGCTCCCAGATGATGGAGGTGTACAGACCATCCTGAGCTAAGGAGAGGGACAGGTCAGAGGCTTCAAGTAGGGGAAGGCAATTAATAGGAAGGAGAGAAGAGGAAAAGTTTGGTAATCAAACTTGCCTGCTCTGCAGACAAATCTCTCAGTGGAGAAAGTGAACTCCAGTAATATCTCCCTTCCTAGTACAGGCTCTCATTATAAAGTAAATTTACCTGACAACAGGGGTGTTAGTACTCTTGTTTTCAGAGCTTCTTTTGTGTCTGTAATTTCTCAGAATAAATCAGCTCAAAGTATTCCTGATGCCGAAGTGGCCTCTTTGGGGATAGCCAACTCTGCTACCCTTCACCTCGAAGTGCAAGGGAGTTATTCCTTGTGGCCAATTCTAGACTAGTGTAGGAGAGAAGCCAGTAGAAACCCCTCTGCTGTTGCACAGATGGGCAGTTCTGACAGTCCACACAGACCCTCCGAAGGCCCCAGTGCCATGGAGCACAGTTGTTCACAGCAGTGACCAATTAAATTATGCTTCTTTATTGGCTTTCCCTCCTACCTGTTCACCTCTTCTCAGAGACAAGTTATTTTGTCTAATCAATTACCTGCACCGAAGCTCTTATCTCAGGCTCTGTTATTGGTTGGGGAACGGGAACCCAAGCTAATGTACTTTGTCCCCTCTTAGTGTGGTATTACCAGGTCAAGGAGTTGCTAGAATATTGATGGTTCTGTTTCTTATATATTGACGAAGCAAATTTCTAGCATATTCCAGTAAACTTATACTCCTTCTCTGGCTTGATATTGCATACCTCTCATCTCCTTTTTTTTTATAGCATTTTCACCTCACAGGTACAAAACCTGTTCAGCCCAACATTCTCTCTGACAGACTTTGCTACAGCAGCATGTACATTCAGTCACAACTCCAATACACTGTACTCTTGGATCAAAATGTAGTCGCCCAACTTGAAATGTTTGCAGTGCATCCACCTACTATGAACACTAATTGAGAACCCCTAGCAAATATATTTAAGTTAATTTCAGTGTGGGTTTGGCTCCCAGTAAATTTTTTTTGTTATTTTTACATAAGTATGAGTCAAAGAACACTTCTGATTACTGCCAGAATCATATCTGGACAACTGCACATAGACTCCAAGATATCCAGTCCATCTCAGACAGTTCCCCAAACAATACTGATTCCTGTAGAGTTTGTATAATGCCTGACAGCTTTCTGCAGAAAAGAAGGTCAAATCCCAGATCCTAACCCCATGGTCTGTGCCCTAGAATCCAGATAATATTTTTTTCAAAATCTGTCTGTGTGTATCTGTGTGTGAGAGAGAGCATTTTACAAGTGACCTTTCAAGAAATTCCACAGATCTATTTAAGAAAAATGCAATGCCTCACTCAGAATTTCCTAATTTAGAAAGAAATTAGCTAGAAAATAATTTTCATTTAAAACCATTGGCACAATTTCCAGGAACAATAAAAGACTCTTAAATAAAATGTATTTATTCTTGGATTACATAGCTCTCTCTTTCCTTTCCTGATCTCATGCTGAGATGAAACTTCTAATTCTCTCTCTCAAGTCTGCTTAGTTTTTATCCCCCAAACCAAGTTGATTGGCTCTCCACTCCTACTTGGTTTTTATCCCAGGACTAATAAGGAATGAAAGCAGAGGGAGAATTGGAGAGATTTTCCAAACTAGTCTAAAGAGGCTATTGAAATTGCCTCTGAGCCTCTCAAGGCAACTTGGGGGCTTCTAAAGAATTTAAGTATAAGTAAGCAATTTTCACATAGCAACAACCTTGCTGTGGAAACTAAATGAGACACACAACAGCTTGAGGTCATGTATAAATTTGTTCTTTTCCTACCTTTCTTTGGTCTTTGTCTAAAAGGGCAAACTCTTTCTTAAAGAGCCAGATACTAAATATGGCCTGTAAGCCATACAGTCTCTGTCACAACTGCTCAACTCTGTCCTTGTAGATTGAAAATAACCAGAGACAAATATGTAAACAAATGACTATAACTGTGTTCTAATAAAACTTTATTTACAAAAACAGGGCTAGCCTCCCAGCTGTATTTTTCCAACCCATGGTCTAGAACAAGAAACTGAAAGAACTATGGAGTGAATTAACATCATTTTGTTTCTATGACATCCTTCTGTCCCAATGACTCAATCACTATATTTTAGTTTTTTAAAATAAATGGAAAGAAGAGAGATGTCTTTGCAGTACATAAGGAAATAGGCACATCACTCTGAAAAACTTCCAGAACTGGAAACATAACTGAAAATAATACAAGGCTGTCTACATTGATGGATCATCCAAGTTCAGCCTCACAGTGTGTCCGCTGTGCTTTGAAAGTTCAAGAAAAATGCTGCTCTGTGTAATGGATAGTTTTGTCAAACATATAAATAAATATGCAAGTGGTGCATTGGCTCCTGAGGATAATAGCTAAATAAAACTTTCTAAAATAAGTCTCTCCTTGACCAAAAAGATATGTTCCAGTCTCACAGTCATCAGTATACTGTCATCCATCCCATAATACATAGCACAACTCAGGATGTCTGACGTGACATTGATGGGCTGAGGTAACATTCTATTTCTCCCCTCACTGCCTCACCTAAGGTTTTGCAAAAGATCTTTGCAAGGTATGTGAACTCTGAAATCCCAAGTAGAAAGTGTTATACAAATTTTTCTCAGGAACATTACACAGATTTTTCTCAGGAGAACGTTCATAACTATCAACAGCTTCTCACTGCCAGCAGATCTACTCTACGAGAAATGTTAACAGAAGTTCACCAGGCAGAAGGCACATCAAATTAAACTAAAACTTGGATATACAAAAAGAAAGAAAGAGCACCCAAGACTGGGAGAAAGTATCTGCCAGTTATCTATAGATAATTAACTTACATCCAGAATATATAAAGAACTCTCAAAACTCAAAAATTAAAAAAAAGCCAAAAACACACAACCTAAATTTAAAAATGGGATATGTTTCTGAACAGATCTTCACCAAAGAAGACACGTGGATGGTAAACATGAATGGTAAATAAGCATAAAAACGATGCTCAACATCGGTAGTCATTAGGGAAATGTGAATTCAAACCACAATAAGATAGCAATGAAAAGAAAGACTCATACTAAGGAAAACTGGGTTAAGAGCTTTGACTATCATTGTAAATCTTCTGTAAGTATAATATGATTTCAAAATAAAAAATTACAATAAAAGCATGGAACTATTTTCCATTGTTGAGACCACTAGCAAAAATCATGGTTACTAGAAGAGAGGACACCAGAAGAAAGAAGACATCTTTAGGAAGGTTAAAGACACACTTTGGCTAGGGAAGTCCCTTGTTAAGTGGTCCTTCAGGAAAACCAGAATATGTCACCCTAAAATATCCATCTTTGACATAAAGATTATTTTAAGCTGAAGGCAACTAAATAGCAAAAGCAGGGAAAAAACAGAAAAACACCTCTCCCTTTTCTGCCTAAAGGCAGGATGTAAATTCTCCTTTTACTGGAGACAGACTTATCAGCCCAGAGGTGGCATCAGAGGAATCTACAAACAAACCTTAATCCCTCACTTTCCACCCCTATATTTACCTTCCCACAGTTTGTGCCCTTAGAAGTCTAAAATTGCCTTCCCCTGTCCTGTCAGTTCTCTATAAATTTAATGGTTTTTTTTGTTGAAGATGCTATATAAGCTAGAATTCAAAGCTGACATTTTGAGCTACTTGTGGTTTAGGATTCTCCCATGATGCATGCTGTGTGCTTTAAACATCAGCTATATCTGAAATATGTATAGTTACTGTGCAGGAATCACACCACAATGAAGGTGTTAAAAAATAAACTATTTGTTTTTCTCTTGTAAATGTCTTTTCATTCAAAAGTCCCAGCTGACAACGTAAAATGGGCAGAAGTAAAGTTTTGCCTTCCTTCACTCACAGGGACTCAACGATGTCCTCGTGACTTTGGCTGATAGCACAAGTATGTATTCTGGGCAAGTAGAAACCTGCAAGCTTTGGCAATCACACCTGACTCCCCATGTGTGATCAAGTCTGGAGTGACAATTTTTCCTTAAGTTGTCCTGTTAACACCTCCTATATCACGAATTAGAGTACTGAGAGAAAAGAGAAGACAAGGAGTTTCCCAGGAAGTGAACTATCTGGTAAACATAAGTGATCTCATTGTTGTTCAGTTCTGGTTTATTATAGTGTCCAATAATGAAACACATTTAAGTTTAAAAGTGGTCTATTTTGGTGGTGATTGAGCCTGTCTTAATGACTACTTCTACTTGCAGTTATGGACAATTTTCTCTTCCATTTAAGACAATTCTAAGACCCCACCAGGCAGAAGTTGATTTGGGGCTTCATGTAGATCTGGCTTCACTGATTGGGCCTGGGTATGCTCACCTCCTAAACATTATTATTCTTCAGTCTGAAGAGTCTTTTTAAGAAAAATTTAAAATGTTCAAGAATAGTTTTAGATTCAGACGTTAACTAGTGCTTAAAATCCTTTTCAGGTGTGCTCACATATAACCACATAACATCTGGTGAATTTCTCAGAAAATGTTGGCCTATGTAGCCTTTGAATGCAGTTCATGATTCTATCAATTCAATTTAAAATAACCCAACATACGACTTATAATTTCCTCCACTCATCTCTACACGCAACCACCTCTTAGGAAGCCAAATACAATCTTCTTTTTGGCTGATGAACCAAACATCAAAAACCATATTTCTGTACATGTATCAAGTAGAGACCTATGTGAAGAAGTTCTAGCAAGTGCTCCAAATAATACTTCTCTACCTGGAATAAATATGTAGATAAATCACTGTTTGCTTTGTTGAACTAATTAGACTATTTTTGTGGAGGCAAAAATTGGCTTTATTTTATTCTTTCTAAGTTAGTTACTATAGCTCTGAATATGAAAATTATACCTGGAGAAATTACACTTTCCTTTTCATTACCCATTTTTCTCTGCACTCAGTGAACAGAGGCACCATCTCCATCATCAAGTTCTCAGAGGTATCCGTTGTCCTTCTTATCCTATTTAATTGTTTTAAAATGGAGGTTCCAGTGCTCCCCCTGCACATCAGTTTTGACTGCAATCAATCGCCAGCAGCTTCACTGCTACCAACAAGGAAAAGAGCCACCATCCTCAGGGAGTCATTCCACCACCAGCCCAGAAGAACATCTTGCACATCAAGTCACTTCCCTCCTCTGACCCCCAAATCCACTCTCAATTCCCTTTCCCATAAGAAGCACACTTTCACAGGGTGATTCAGCCTTTGGTGAGTCATTTGTGTGTGAAGCAGACACTTTCAAAGGGATGAAGGAGAAAGAGCCGCCAATCAAGAGCAGGGGCCATAACTACTTAGCTTATTGCCTGTTGTTTATTTTCCTGTTTCTTGCTTTGGAGTATAAGAATCTCAAGGGCAGGAATTATGTCTTGGTGTCATTGTATCTGACTCAGAATAAATGTTTGGTACATTTTTAAAAATAAATAAATTAATAATAGTACTGTTTAATCTTTGCCACTAACAGCAATAAACAGAATTAAATAAATACCTAACCAATAAAAGACAAACTAATTGGAGTTTATCTACACTGGGGATTAATAATAGTTTTGCTTCTTCAGGAAAATTCTCATTTTTAGACGTACATGTATTGTACATACATACATTTAGATATACAAGATATGTTATCTATACAAAAGAATCTAAAGTCCAGCAATTTAAAAAAAAGGGGCAAGAAACCTAAAACTGAGAAAGTTTCAACTGCTTCTGATAAGCAAGGTCATTTTTAATGGGCTACATATTCCCTTTTTCAGTCTGCACTTTGGTTATGATGAGCTTGGCTTTTAGTCTTGAAACAAAGCAAAACTGACAGTCTTTAAACGTAATTATTGACTTAAACAGGGGCATCCTGATCTTTGAAAGAAAGAAATGAACTCACAAGCAGTGGTGAACCACCATTCGGTACTGTGCTGGGGAGTCAGAAAAACAGAACCTAAATGCTAAAGATCTCCATCATAAGTATCATTGGCTTTATCTGGAAACCTATTATCCAGCTACCAAACACCTAGTGAACAAGTTAACATCTCTGTGATAGGTGCAGTTCCTTAAACTGCCTGTTATCCTGGAGAGTACATTTTCACTTGGCTTCCTTAATGGACAGTCAGAGAAGAAAGAATAATACCAAGAACTCCACAGCTGCTTCTGCATAAGGCAGAGGTTTTCCATCCATACTGTAGTATTTGGCCCCCAAATCACTTTTTACACTCCACAGTGCGTGTCTGCACAGCAAGGAAGGAAAGGGAGTTGGAACCACACGGGGCCACATGAGAAATGGAATTGCTTCTCTTGGCGTTAAGTGCTAGGCAATCTATAAAACTACTCCCTGGGACACATCAGCCATTCTTTATTGACTTCAAATGATCTTAAGGCTGGAACAGCCCAAGTCAAGGTGGATGTTCTTGACATCTCGACATCTAGGCCCAGTCCAGGAGCTGCCTTTGAAGGAACTCCTGGGGCACCCTGATTTCCCTTCCCCATAAGAGACACTGGGAGGACAGTATAATGTAGTGATTAATAGCTTTGAGGTTAGGCAGACTTCAATTTAAATATCAGTTCTGCCACTATCTAACTTGTCCAGAAGCTTCTCTGAGCCCCAGGTTTTATCTATAAAATGACAGTATTGACACTTATTGACACTTACCTTCTTGGCTTACTCAGGGGATAAACAGAATAAAAGAACCAAAAAACAAAGCCAGCACACCCACAGTAAGCACTGTTGAACAGTAGCCATAACTACAATTCTCTTCTCTTTCTCTCTTAATGTTTCTCCCTGTTCCTTTTCCTCCCTCCTCCCTCTCCCTTTCCATGTCTACCCTGCCTCTGCCTTAGGCTTGCCAGAGACATCTGAGACCCACTGCCTCTGCACAGGTAGCCCCTTTGTCTACAGACCCACTAGCTCTCAGTCAAGACTGTCAGGGTCTCTACCACAGGATGGCTTTTGTCAACTTGTCAACATGACCCAAGGGCTTTTGCTTGTTTAAAGTGCCCTCCTTTCTACTGTTAATTGAAGTTTGCTCTTTACCAATTATATTTTCTTAAACAATTTACTTACTTCAATGAAGGTCATTTTGCCACCCTCAAGGCCATCCAAATAATGGGATGCTGAAAATTAGAGAGCTGTAACTTTTTGGCTGATATTAAATTTTTTCATTTTATTTTTTAACTTTTTATTTGAAAATAATGGTAACACGTACAGAAAAGTTTCAACATGTGTATATCCTTTAGCCAGATTCACCTAATTGGTAACATTTTTGTACCACTGACTTTATCATTTGTCTCTCTCTCTTTTTTTTTAATATAGACACACTATGGTTTGAATGTTGATATTCCCACCAAATACAAAAGCTGAAATTCAAATCCCCAAGTGATGATATTAGAGCGTGGGGTCTTTGGAAGGTGATTAGGTCATGAGGGTAGAACCCTCAAAATGAGGATTAGTGGCCTTTGAAAAAAGAAGTCCAGTAAAACTCCCTTGCTCCTTACACTGTATATGCGATTAAAGGGAGAAGACAGCCCTCACCAGACACCGAATATGCCAGTGCCATGTCTTGGACTCCCCAGCCTCCAAAACTGAGAGAAAAAAATGTTTGTTGTTTATAAATCAGCCAGTTTATAGCATTTTTGTTACAGGAGCCCAATAGACTAAGACTATATATGTATATATATGTGTGTGTGTGTGTTTATATGTGTGCATATTTATATATATGTATATGTTTATACATAATACCATTTTATGTATAACAAGAGATACATTATTGTTCTAAATGATTTGAAAGTAAACTGCATATATCTTGAGTCTTTAACTCTGAACACTTTAGTGTATATTTCCAGAGAATAAGGATATATTCTTACATGGTCACAGTACAATTATAAACTGTACTCTAATTATATGTCACCGCTACAATCCTTTACATCTACTATCCTTATTCCACTTTTCTTGATTGACCCAAAAGTCCTCCATAGCATGTTTTTTCTTCCACTGTAGGATGCAGTCTAGTGTCTGGTATTGCCTTAGTTATCCTATCTCTTAATCTTCTTTACTCTGGAACATTTCCATAGCCCCAAAGCCTTCATTTTTATAGCAATGCATTCCTCTTCCCATGACAGCCTCACAAACTCAGATTACACATTGACGAATAATGTCTCCTCTCCTCAACCTCCCTCCAAACCTAAGAATGTTTAACAGATGCGTGATTTCAATTCTCGATTATTATTTTGTTCCATGGTATCTATTTGGAAAATGAAAGAAATAAAGCTAAAAATTCCTTGGTCGTATTATTTTGCATCCCGGAGATAAAGATAATGAGCCATTTTATGGAGCCTATGAACTGATAGAAACTCATTAGGAATGGTATCACTTAGCATATTCCTTTATAAGTTTAAAGTTTTAATGAACACTTTTCTGATATTCATTATTTTTCAGCAGTCTTTTTAGGAAAAATTTTAAACAGTGGTGTCCATGTCACTGTAAATGTACTTCAATAAAGAAATTCAGTTGCCAAAGAAATCAAAGATGTTCAAAATCGAGAGCACCATTTTTGTTTTCTATGTAACTCATGAAACAGGCTAAATAACTAATGAAAGCTGCCTTGTTGGGTCTTTCTCTGGAGGAAAGTCTTCTGATAAGAAATGCTAAGCATATGTTCCCTCCTCTAACATCCAACTCTTTTTCTCACTCCCTCCTCCTCCTTCAGTACTCGAACAAAGGCCACACAATCTGCACTGAGGCCTTGAAGCCAGGATTCCGGGCCACATTTCAAACCAATGACTCTGGCCTATCCTCCTCATGATTACCCTGGAATTCCTGCTCTTAGTGGCCTACTCTTTTTTTTTTTTTTTAATGGAGGTACTGAGGATTGAACCCAAGACTTCATGCATGCTAAGCATGCTCCCTATCACTGAACTATATCTTCCCCGCCAAGTGAGTTACTCTTAACGAAGACCTGCCTAATTGTTCCATGTGCTAACTTGGACAGGAGCCTGAGAAAAAGAGCTCATGGCTTATAAATGTGAATGTAAACTTAAACAGGCTAGTGAAACTCAGAACACATTCTCAGTACCACCCAGACTGCAAACACAGATTTAGAGTTCCCATCAAAAACAGTATTTTGCCATGACCTAAGATTTTTGGTTGCACTGGCTGCACACAAATGTTTAAGGGAGATGCCACCTTTGATGTGTGCTATCTAGTTAGGTAAATGTCTTCTCTTCCTATGGTCTGAGTGTACTAGCCAACACTTATTAATGCTACTAACCTGTGTCAGCCAATATTCCAAGAATGTTTCACATGGATGAAGCCTTTCAGTGCTTACAACAACCCTACAAAGTAGGTAATATCATTATCCTCGTTCTAGAGATGAGGAAACAGACACAGAGAAGTTGAGTAACTTGCCCTAAAATCACACAGCAGTTAAGTTTAATGTCTCTAAAGCTTTTCAGTGGAAAGTGCTATGGATTAAATGTTTGTGTTCTGCCCCTCCAATTCATATGTTGAAGCCGTAACTCCCAGTATGGTGGTATTTGGAGATGGAGCCTTTGTGAAGTAATTGGGTTTGGATACGGTCAGGGGGTAGAGCCCTCATGATGGGATTGGTGCCTTTATAAAGGGGATGATGGAACCAGAGCTCTGCCACGTGAACATGGGAGAAAGCAGTTGTCTGTAAACCAGGAGGATTCCCATTAAGAACCCGACCACAATGGAGCGCTAACCTCCAACTCTAAGAAACAAAAACTTTCTGTTTAAGCCACACAGTCTATGGTAGTCTGTTATAGCAGCTTCAGCTGACTAAGATGGAAGGTAAATATCAAATACATTAGTCTCTCCAGGTATAGACATAGAGCTTAAAAGAACTCTGCTACAGACTCCCAGACAGCAGGCTCTCAGTAAGAATCCTGATAGAAATTAACAATATCTCCCTCTACATATAATTCTTACTGTTATTTTGAGGCTCTGTGAATGTGGCTAAAGGAAAGATGAAAGGATACTAGGAGTAGGTGAGATCCTCATTTGACAAAAGGAATGCTGATGGCTACAGGTACAAAGGTACAAAGTGCCATGCCTGTCAGCATTTGCTAGGTTTTTTAAAAAAAATTTCTCCTTTGAGTGGACCAGATATCAAGTGGAATCATCATCGCTGAGTCTTTGATATTCTTCGCTTTCCCTTTAAAGTTATTCCCATTGCATTGTTTTTTCTTCCAGTTTTATTGCGATAAACTTACAAAGTGCTGTGTCAGTTTTCAGGTTTACAGAATAATGATTTGATTTACACTACATCATGAAACGATTATCCTAGTTAACTTTGGTAAACACCTACTATCTCACAGATACAAGATAAAAAGAAAAAAATATTTTTCCTTAGGATGAGAAGTTAACAGTTTCACACATAACGTACAGCAGTGTCCATTACACTTATGATGTTGTATATTACAATCCTAGTACTTATTTATCTTATAACTGGAGGGTTGTACTTTTTGATTGCCTTCAGCCAATTCCCCCTACCCTCCCCTCCACATCCGTTAGCTACAAATCTAATCTCCTTTTCTGTGAGTTTGCTGGTTGATTTGTTTTTGACGTATAATTGACCTATGACACTATATTAGTTCCTGTTATACCAGATATTGATTCGTTATTTCTATACATTTCAAAATGATCACTACGGTAAGTCTAGTTGTCATTTATCTCCATATAAAGATATTACATGATTATTGTCTATATTCTCCACACTATCCATTTCATGACTGACTCATCTATTCTATAACTAGAAGCTTATACCTCTTCATCTCCCTCGTCTTTTTCTCTCCTCAGCCTGCCCCCCTCCCCTTTGGCAACCTTTGCCATTGCATTTTTACCTAACCTTTCAGCATTCCTCAAGAAATTTCCTAAGAAATATGATTGGAGAAGCAGAAAGGAAAACTAAGAACCTTATAATACCCTTATATTGTTCTTAAATTAAGTTTTAAATGCTTAGAGTCAGTGAGTTTCGCAAGGCCTTGTGGCAGTTCTTTAAATTTTTTGACATTTGTAATTGGTGGGATAGGAGGTTTTCTACTTATAAAAGTAGCAGTTGTTTTTTTTAACACCTACAAGCATAGCCAATGAACTAAGTAAGCACTGATTGAAGTAGAAATGGAGACTTCAAAACTTACAGCCTAGATATGCCCCTGGGCTTCCCCCCCCCCCCCCCCGATTTCAGTTTTTTTCCTCAGAACTTGAACCATTGTTTCAATGTCAGAAGTTTTGTATAGATTTCTATTCTCTTGTTAAAAACCCAGACTAAGACAACTCCAGAGCAACATCATCCTTCTGGTGACAGTCAAGTTAAGCTGAATAATGGCTGTGTCCTAGTAAAACAAACAAAGCTTCTCTTGTCCAGTTAGAAAGGCCAGCACTGCTGCTGAGCTTGGTGTGGGAGGTGGGAAAGGCAGCAAGCAGGCCTCTGTGATGTAATTTATCTGAACAGTGAACTTGGGAGTAAAGAAGCTTACAAGAGGAGGGAATAAAAACAAACCACTCATCACGAGAAAAACATTTTTTTCTATTTCCTTAATGCTGTATCTCTATGAGATGACAGATGTTTACTAAACTTCTTGAGATAATCATCTCATGACGTATAGAAGTCAAATCATTAACCTGTACACCTTAAACTTATACAATGTGTTTGTCAATTATATCTCAATAAATCTAGGGAAAAAAAAAACCTAGCAATCCAAAAAGTATCTCAAACAAAACTTACGGAGTATTCTCATGTATGGAAAAGGATAGTAAAAGGTAAGGGAGATAAATAAGGGGCACTTGGGGAGAGTGTGAAGATCTTTCCTTTTCCATACAAATTGTAACCAGGTCAGAGTTCCCATCTATAAATGAGACTAAAAATAGGTTGGAGAAGAGTAAATAAATTAGTGCACCTAGAGCCCTTCAACAGTCCTTGCCATGTAATAAGTGCTCAAAAAATCAATGTTGGCAATCATCATCATTACCCAATAGGAAGACAAGGAAAAAGAAACAAATTGGACATTCTGCCATGAAACTTTACATCAATACATATGACCTGCGTGTTTGGAAATGCTGCAACTTTGTATTTTGAAGGCTTAAATTCTTAGTTTAGTAATGCAATCTCCTATGGGTGTCTGGCAACCTAAACAGTAGGTTTTGACTATTTACACACAAGTAATGCTATTGAACTTGCCATCTTTCTCCAGTCTACTGATTCTTCCTACCCACCATCTAGGAAAAAAAGAAAAATCACAAAAAACCTAATAATCTAGTGATAAACTTTACTTCATGTAATATAAAGTATCCCTTGTAACTCTGCTGTTCTGGTGGTTCCCTTCAGTAAATGGTACCTATTAACTGTGGAAACCATATTTACATGCCCTGGTAAACAATGGATTATTCTGAGAACCTGATTTAGTAAATACTGTGGTCTGTGGGATTTCAGTAAAAAATTACAATAGCAAATGTAGAAGGAGATCTCTATAGCTTTTATCTACATTTCAAGGAGAAAGATTTAAAAGTCCTTTCGCAATATATTTGATCAAGTTTCAAAAAATGGAAAAACAGTTGTAAATGATATTTAAGGAAACTAAAACTACTTGCATGATTTAGTCTTTTAAAAACAGATTTAAACCAAGTAAGAGAAAAACTGAACTAGAGATTACAGATAGGCATCTGACCACACACTTTCACATTAGTGATTTAAAATAATAAAATTATATCTCCAATAGTAATCACACTTATTTTTTAGGCAAACTCAATTCAAATGCATTATTAATTTATAAACAATAAAATAGAATTGTATATCTATTTAAATATAAACATTTTAAAAGTTTTCTAACATCAATCTCTTTTTTTAAAAAGCTGAGATGAAATTTAGAAGATACTTACTTTTAACAAGTTAAGATTTCAGCTTGGCCTCCTTAAGAGTTACAGATTTTCAGACTTGGAGATAGTCTTAAATTATCAAGCAAATTCTAATCAAAATGGACAGCCCTGAAAAACTAAGTATGAAATTCACACATTTATAGCCTTCTTTTCTTCTCCAAAGTAATTATGGCAGGGAATTGTACGCAGTAGTGGAAGCATGTGTGTATTCAGGTGTATACACTTGTGGGCATTTACAAGCTTAAAAACTATATTTGTGGTGAGGAGAGCTAGAATGTACATCCCCCAAGGTTTATTCATGAAAACCTCCAAGACACTTCCAAGAGGCCTCTTCTTAGATAATTTCCCTAGTTGCTTAAAATTGGTAAGAACCTGCTCTCACCTGAATATGTATCTGCTAGTGTTGTGAAAAGATGTTGTGTTTCCTCCTGTATACTACTATAAAGAGGGAGGGGAAAAAACCTATAATCTGTTGAAAGAACACTATCAGGATATGATTGCTAAATAACCCCTGAGCATTTTCCATTCTCCAACACATCATTATAGTGAGCAGCATTTTAGGGTAATTGTCAGATACACGTAAAGCCTCTCAGAGTGTCCTTGCAGAAATAACAGCAAAACACTACCAGTGGTCAATCCACTCCATCCCTCATCTTCCAAAGTAATCATGGGTAGCTTGCCCCAGAGTCAGAAGGGCAGCACCGGGATCACAGGCTTACTGGGGAAGCATATTTACCTATGATCTCAGATGACACTGACTTAGGGAAAGCCTTCATCCTGGTTACCAAGGTTTTCTTATGGATGCGAAGAGGTCAGAGAGGAAGGGAAGCATCTCCTGGATGTGAAGGAGAAGTCAACTACATTCCGGCCTTTTGTGGAAACAAAAGTCATCTTTTATCCAATTTGAACACCTATAAAAGGGGTGGCTACCCTCTGCCCCAGAGGGCACATTCAGGCTTTCCTCTTCCTGCTGTGTTCACTCAGAGCATCAGCAGGAGGAAAGCTGGCTAGCCAAGGCCAAATGTTTCCATGCTCACCCCATGTGGCCAGGAGCTGTATAAAGTACACCTACACCATGGTTACAAGAGTGGGAGGAACTTCCTTCACTGAGTAAGCATCCAAAAGAGGTCTTCTGCATATTTGTGGCAGCTAGCTTTTCCTATGGGGGAGTGCTAGGCATTGTGAAGTTTCTTCCAAGCCTGTAAAGACATATTAGTGAAACCCAGACCAATTATTCATTCTGGTCACTGAATCTGATGGCCCTAATATACAGCACATGGGGATAATTTTCCACCTTTGTATAACCTAAAATAAGAGAAAGAGGGAAAAAAGAAATTTACTCCGTATCTATGACATTTTTTGCACACACCTTATCAGACTGATCGCTTTCATTAAAGCAACATTCTACTCACATACGAGTATATAAAAACACATTGCTCTATTTCTAACCTACTGGCCACTGCTGTACAATTAGTGATTACCTAACAGCATGATTTCCTGGTTTAATGAGATACTTTAACTGAATTGGAACTCAGCATTCTGTTTAGTCACTGACCTATCATAGTGACCTAAACAAATTCAATGGCAATGTATCCCTGGGTCCTTTCAAGTGTTCAAAACATATTTATAAATCTTTTCTAAAGTCCGAATGTCCAAATCTCTTCAGACTGAGAACTTCAAAATCATTCCAGAATATTATAAATGCTAAGCAGAGGAATCTGACCTTCAAACAAGCCAGTTCTGCAGTCTTCAATTAAAACATTATGTGACCTTATGAAGACATGTAGAACTCCTTTAGTGAGATAACAATTTCCCTTAACCTCAAAATCCCTTAAATGGTGCTGGTGGTGTTTCTTATGGCAAATAAAGAAAAATGGATTTCTATGATATTTAGTTTAGCTGCCTTCACTATGTCTGTTTGATTCTGGCTGTTTTCAGGAAGGAGAAAAATTTATTTTTTTCTGATATAATGAAGATACTCTTTTGTGTGAAGATTCATCAGAGCTATCATTATCTTATAGTTAAAGGAATAAAAAATAGTTAAAATGTCACAGTATTTGCCCTCTCCCATTTGATTAGGCAAGAAAGTTTTGATCCCAGAGGCTTAAACAAAGGTTAACTGGCAAATATATATTACACGGAGACAGATCTGACTTTAAAAAAAAAAAAAATCTAACAGTTAAAATTGTACAAAGGAGAGTGAGTTCCTTCTGGAAGTCCCTGTGTGTGTGTGCATGTGTGTGTATGTGTGTGTGTATGTGTGCTCAGGTGTAACTGCAAATACACTTGGGGTTGAGATAGAGGGAAGATGTGTTTAATCCATTCATTGAGCTTTTCTTGTGAACTTGCTATGGGCCAGTTATCGCCTGGACAAAGTGTGTGTGAGCTCTTTCATGCTGAAGGAGTCCCTCAGAAAATATATGCAAAAAGTTTCAATGAATGTTCTCTCTTTCTACTGTTTCTATGAAAGTTTACCCAAATTATCAGTAGATGACTCAACAGCTCACAGTTTTTATTTTAAATCCCATTAGGACCTATGAAGGATCAATGACATCAGTCCATTTGAGCAGAAATCTGCATGTAAATAGAGATATTTCACGTCTCTTCCCCTTCCTCCTTCTCTCCTCATTCTATTTTTACATTGTTGAGTCAACCACATTATAACAAAAGTATAATATTTAATATAGACGCCTATGTAAAATTTACTTACAATTGTCTTTGTTTTATTATTAACATTAAATAAGATTTTTCTATTCTAAAACTGAGTGGTTATTTCTTTAATTGAGAAAATCAAAGAACCCAAATTTTCAGTTATCCCTGAATATAATTTTTAAAGCAGATTAAAAATTCAAATCATTATTTAAAAACTTATTTGTATTCAAAAATCTGTTTTATCTTTAAAAGTTGTTCCTAGTCTTGGATAATATATTGAGGCTTTATATTGTGGAAAATCTTTCAATTGATGTTGTCATATTATATATTTTTATGAAACAAGAAGACTGCACAGTAGTAATGGTTATACAAAATATATTTTTAAGTGGTTAAAATTGGAAACTTTATGTTATATGTATTTTATCCATAATATGTATATATGTGTATACATATATATACACACAGTTGGCAAGCATAGGTGGGAGCCAGCTGGGGGTCAAAGGGACAATTTGGGAGATTATTGTATAAGCCCAATGTGGTAGGCAGGCAGAATAATACTTCCTCCAAATCACAGAAACAGAACTAGCAATGCTTTGTTATAATAAACAATAAGAATAGTGTGTAAGTGGGGCCATGAAAAATGGGCCAGGTTAGAACACAGACTACCTAGAAGATGGGTTAAAAGGATGGAGTGTGAATGTCTCTGAATAACACAAATCCAATTCACACTGCCCAGTGTAAGTCTAGGCTGTGTCATTATGCTTCATCCATCCAGGAGTGTGCTGATAATTTACTAGATTTATTTGAAGGTAACACTATTGTTAGTCATCTCTCTGCCAGCTCAGTGAATTATTAACTAGGATTCTGCGCCTTGCTTAATGCATCTGGTTTGCTTTCTACACCTAGGGAGTGTAGAAAGCACAATTTCAAGGGTTGTCTCACGCCAGAGAAGAAACAGCCTCAGTGCTAACATAGAAACTCATATTAACATGTGAAAAATTCTGTTGGTTTCCATCCAAATAAATAGGAGACCATAAAACCCCAAAACTGTTTCTCACTTATTTAAAAAGCCTAATATTGGCAGAAAAGTTTCTGGATCTCTTTTCTTTCTACAGAACAGCATTATGTCTGCTTTATTTCCCCATCAATATGTGATTTAATGTAACAGGTACCACTGAAAACTGCAACATTCATTTGACTGTAACAGCCAAGAGTTTGCTGCTTTCCAAAGGGCTGGCATTCTGCCACCAATTCTATGGTTTGGAAGCACCCCCAAAATTAATCCTCACTCTTTCATTCAATATGCAGCACTGCCAAAATAGTGTTCATCTGCTGGAGTTAAGTACTCAATGAAAGCCAGAGGTAAAATTGCAACCTGGAGAAATAATAAAAACAAAGATTCGAAGCAAGACTCACATCTGTCTGGACTGCATTTTTTTACTTTTCTCCCTAGCCTGCCCAATTCATAAAGAGTTCATCCTTCACAACTGTTGAATAGTGGGGGTTCAGCAAGATGGCAGTGGCTATGAAATCAAAGGAATAAGGATGGTACTGGCTGTTTCACCATCCCTTCAAAAAATTACATCTGAAAATGCAAAACATAAAAAGATGGGAAGGGTTTCTTCAAGAATTGAGTCACCATCACATGCAGGATTATTTTTTGGTGTGTTCGCACAGAGCCACTCCCCAAATCATAGACTGAAAGAGACCAACGTTTCACTGCAAAGGTTAAACCTTTATGTATTTCAATCTCTTTATTTTTTTAAGTTCAACTAAGAATCGTCTCCCTGTGCAATTACCTTGAACTCTGGCAGTACCATTTAATACATTAATGGAACATATTCAGAGCTGAGACCAGAAGGGTAAAAGAAACAGAGACATGACCTAAAGTAAGAGCCCTCTCAGAATTAAAGTAGCAAGGTAAAGCAGAGTTATTATACATATTAGTTTCCTTCTGGATGGACCATAGAAATGAATTTGCACTAAAACTATAAACTCTGTTGGAGGACTAGTTTCAGATTATTATTTAAAAAATGACTTCTAAGTAGTCAGAATTTTGCAGAATTGAAACACCTTCATAATTAGTAAGTTACCTATCAGAGAAAACTTTCTAAGTATTACTAGTTTATTGAGTAATTTTAATAGAGTACAAACAAAACAATTTTATTCTTTCTCATAAATCTTCCTCCTTCACCTGCTTTATTAATTATTTATTCCCACCCCTGGGTAAAACCTTTTGAAGATACCACTGCATTATCAAGAAAAGCCATCCAGGTGATTCCAAAACTTTGATTTCCTATCCAATTTATCACTTCTCTCCTTGACCTCAGCTCAGAAACCAGCATGGTGGGAAGGGACTGAGCCTGCCCGGCTTCTCCATTGTTCCTCCACGGTACTCCTCCAGTTCCTCCTGTACTCACCAGGTTCCCTTGGCCCATCCAGGGCTTACTGAGGGTAGGAAGGGAGGTGAAACGCAGAGGTCATATTGACTAGGACATCTGTGATCTGGTTTCAGGACTCTGTTTTAAACAGCAAAACATCGGCTTTTTCTCAGATGGGCACTTCTATGACAAACATGCTTTTTCGCCCAACCCAGCTAGGGAGCTCCGAGTGCAGGTCCCTGGTGTGAGCTTTAATCAACAGGAAAACTTAATTTTTGGAGAGTTCTATTACATAGTTCAAAGTTGAACAACCTTTTATAAAAAATTTCCAGCATGCTGTGCATCCAAGAAAAATCTATATTTTGCTTAAGATTATCCCTTTCTATACATTTAAAGAAAATCTTGCCTCTCTCTCCTGTGAGAAACTATTTCAAACCATGAAAAATCAATCCTTCAACCCTCCCTACAATCCCAACACCAAGGCACATGATAAGGATAACTCCTGAGAATTTTTTCCACTATGTTCCATATGGTTCTAACTTCTATCTTAAGTATAGGTCTAGAAAAGTCAACACACTGATAGATATGATTTTTCAGATTGTATGAAACGCTATGACTAAAAACTTTGCTGGCAAAAAGATCGACTTCATCTGTTAACAATGTAAAATGATCGTTGATTTAAGCCCTTGTACAGAAAAAGGCACTAATTGTGTAGAAATTCTTATTTCCTGCCTTGCATGTGAAGGAACTGAATTTGTCCAATTGGAGGACTGCAGCAATTGTTTCTAGAAAGTTGTAGTAACTACCAAGCTTTAACACTGATGTACTAAAGACTGGTCACGTTTAAGCTTAGAATCAGATACATGTCTTAGCTTAGAATCAGATTTGTCTTTCATGCCACCACCACAGAGTGGATAATTCCTACCTTTCAAAAGTCCCAAAATGTACAGGGATATTTAAGTCCATATGTGGAAAGGAAACCCACCAATCTAGGTAGTATGATAATTCCAGAAACTGAATATGGAATCTCATGGATAGTGAATCTTAAGTCCAGTCTGGCAAAGATTCATGGTATGGCACTGGGAAAGTTGCTTCACTTCTTTGGACCTTAGAACCCTCTTCTGTAAAGAAAAGAGCTGGACAATGATTCCTAAGGACCCTTGCAATTCTAACACTGAACAATTCCAGGACTGAGAGTAAATTCATTGTACCATTATCAGGAAAGTTTCCTGGAAGCATATATACTGGATGAGAGAGGTAGAATAAAGCTGACCAGAATTGTATAGATTGGCCCCAGAATTGATGGGAAAAGCACTCTCCCTTGTGATGTTTAGACAAATGGGCCAAAACTAAGACATTTATTTGAAAACACCTAAGCCCCTCCAATAATGTGGTCAGTCTCAGGCTGGAGTTGAAATTCTTATATACTCTTTCACTAAAGATCAGATATCTTTTTACCAGACATTTCTAAGAACATGGATAAAATGTGATTTCAAAAACCCTTTTACTCCAGAAGAGTACTCCCAAAAAGAAGTCTTGATTTTAAAGACAAAATTGTGTGCAGAGTAGCTTCTTTTGCTTAAAATATCTTTATACCACAAATGAATACACAACACCGAGCTAGGCTATATATTAAAAAAATGAATAGAAAATTTTCTTGTGAAAAAAATTATGTATTTTTTACTTCGGTGATCTAGTCCTAGCCAACAGAAATCTCCATTAATACATACCATGTTCTTAATTGAACATATGATATCCACCTCTTATAAATCTTCTCATAGGAGAAAATCTTCAGTTTTGAAGATTTTAATCTAAATACAAAAATAATTTAACCTAAGAAGATAGCAACAATTATTTTCCACAATTGCTGATATGACACCACAAGTACATAGAGACTGGCGAAGCTCTGTAGAATCTGGTCAAGAGACAGAGAGGGATGTTGTGGAAATGAGCTTTTTAAATAACTGTCATGAAAGAGGGCATTATCTGATGCTCTGAATCTCTTTAAGAATTAGAAAACTATGAAATGGGACAGGTGCAACACCATTTGGAGATAGAAATAGTTAAGCATGAATATATCTTTATAGCTTCAAGATTCTGTGTGAGATGAAATTAAAATATAAAATAAAGCAACTGGATTTTCTCTGAAAGCACAGATTCTGGGCCCCCTTCCTGCAAGTCAGAGGTGAGTAAATGGCACATCCTCCAGTTCACTGACAGACTAAAAGATTCATCTTCCAGCTCTATACAGCTTGCCAGATGCTCAAAAGGGAGTCAAGAATAATTAGGCTAATGAAACAAAAGATGTTTTATTTTAATATATGTGACCACTAACAGATTCCAAACTGATATTTCTTTCTCAGAGAATGATTTTAAAGGAAATAAGATAGCATCAAAAAACATTTTTAGCACATGATTCTCCTCTATATTACCTTTCACCAGCTCATTCTCTTGCCTCCCACTCCCTCAACCCTCTCAAAATACACCCAGAATCGAAACCACTGGCGCCTTTGCACAGAGGGGAAATGTGTATGCTGTACAGATGTATTGCTGCCTTTGGGATTTGAATCACCCAAACAATCCCAGTTAATTACATCAACTAAAGTAACCTAATTCCTTTAAAAGAGATGTCTGGCTGTGAAGAATTTTGAATGGATATTTAAAGCTTTCCTTAGCCCCTTGGAGAGAGTTTGAAATTAGGAAGATATTTTTACCTAAGGAAAGCAGTCTATCTTTGCAAACTCAAAGTTTCCATGCTCTTTACTCCTCGTATTTTTATGTATTCTTTTTAAAAGTTGGTCCTTTCATCGAGCCACCTAATAATGCAGGTATGAAGGCTTCATTAGTAAGAAAGGGAAAATAGTGCTTTGTGAGTTAAGTCAGCAGTTATTCATGCGATGTGAACAGTGACACAAAAATAAGCATTATCCTAAAAAATTTTAAGATGCCCTCCACCAGGCAAAGTCAGTTCTGTAAAGCCGTATTTTCCCCAACTGTTTTCTCACAAAAGGTAGGTGAACTCAATGTTTCCTGAGCTCTTTTCTGCTGGCTGTATCCAAAGATTGCTATCAGCCCCTTGAATCTATTTTCTGGTGCACAGATGGTGGGACTGATTGTTTTGAAAACAATTTCTTGCATGGCCACCCCTCCAAAACCACCTAAAGCAAAATCCATCCCACATTTCTGTATTTACACATTGAGAAAAATCTCCAAAGTTGTAAAGATTTATGGTATTCCCAGCATGTTTTTGCATGGTGGAGTCAAGCCATCCTAAATACTGCCTAAAACATTTTAGTTTGCCTAGCCATGACTGGACTGGAAAATTAGAGCAATGGCCTGGACACCGAACAAAGAAAACAGCATCATTAAAATACAGTAATTTTGTAATTCCGTCCACTATAACAAATGCATTTTTATGGTACTCAAAATGAAAACCTGCAATGTTGGCAGAGGACTTGGTGAGAGTGAACATGAGCATAAACACATCTAGTAAAGATAACTGTGAGATTCGTCTTTTTAAAATTCCAGTTGTGGAATAGGGTTAAATCATAAACACAACCCAGGAAATTCAATTAAAGCTGACCGTGCATCCTTAACTTATGTGCTTGCAATAAAAAGGGCATAGTTCAGTGAGCTAAGGGGAAGAATGGCAGGTTTAACTTAGATTTCCTTATTTAAAATATTCTAATCATACAGAAAACTTAAAGAGCACCTCTCCCCCCAAAATCTTAACTAACTGTGAGTAGGAGAAGGCTGGTAGAGAGTTTTACAGAAAAGCATAGTGCATTCAGGAAGAATCCGTCAATACCAAAAATATAATATCTGATTCTACCTAGGAGCCATGAAACAGCAGCTCAGGAAAGAGCAAATAAACATCTCATTCAAGCAAAATGACTGGATAGTCCCACATCATCCCTCAATAGCTTATGATGTATTTACTTTGAGGGGGTATGAGGGCAGCACCCCTGAGGCTATTGGGATCTCTGGTGTTTCGCAGAGCTTCAGGTCACACTGATGAGTCAGTCACCCTCTTCTGTAAGCAGGGCCAAGATGAGGTCACTTGGAAATCCTAGAGGATGGTTTTGAGATACCAGTTTTAGAGCTCTGGATAAATATAAATTCCAGCCACCACATCATTCAAATAAGATAGATATCTCAGTGTCTGTCTTATTCTGAACCATGGAGGTTGTGGGTATGTTTTTGCAGTTTTAGTAGCAAGCAATAAAATGCAAGTAAAACTAAAAACTTAAGCAAAAGTAGTAAGTTTATCCGCTCACGTAACTGGGATCTGGAGGGACAGAACTGGGTTTAGGCCAAACTGTATGCAGAGATCTCTTGGTGTCTCAATCCCAGTTCTCTTTGCTTGACTTTGTTCTGTATGTGAGTTCTCTCCTCCCAGAAACCAAGATGACCACCAACAGACACAGTCTCAAAATTTTCTAGTTAAGCATTAGCTTCCCTTGCCCACCTGCATACAAGAGAGATAGTTTAGCTTTAACTTTTCTTAATGTAGCAACTGCATAAAGAAACACTCCTCTCTCAAGAAAGGAGTGTTGCAATGAAAATAGCAGGTCCTGTAGAGTAAAGCTAATGAGACAAAAGCTAATGAGACAATGTTTGAACCTAGGGCACTCCTGAGCCCACTCCTTCGGGGAACTAACAGCAAGCACAGGCTCAGCACGATTATGTCAGTATTTCTTCGGGAGACAGCATGAAAGCAATGCCCTCCATACACACACACACACACACACACACATCCCTACAGACACACACACTAGATTGGGTAAGCCATAGTGGGTGGACTATGACTATTGACCAGATTCCTCTTCCCTCCTACTCTATCTCCACTCTCCAATTAGTGATCAGAGAGAGAGGATGAACAGCTCTGCCAGCATTTCTACTTTCCCACAATAAGACTGTTTTCCAGGGAGAACAGAGTCCTAAAATTCAACAAGAATAGTGCTTGTTGTCTATTGGTAATTAAAAAGACTAAAAATGACACACCCAGAAGTCAACTGTAGAAAGTGGAATTCAACCCTATGAAACTGAAGGGCAGAGTGCATATTCATTCTACATGTGAGCAAGAACTTTAGGAGATGACAAGGTCCCAAGAGTGTGCTCCACACTTTCACTTTGAAGCCAAACTTTTCCATACCTTTTCTTAGCCCAGAGATAACTACTAGAAGCTTTAGCAAAACCTATTCACTCCAACATGTCATTTTTCACCAGTGACCTAAGAACCCAACAGGTATAACAGCCAGTTGAGAGAAGGATTTCGATTTGGACTGTTTACTTTGAGCCCATGTAAATTCAAATAAATGCCATCAAATTTGGTTAACTAGAAAGTTTGCTTCCAGGAAAGTTCCATCTAGCTCGAGTCGGTAAAATCGTGCATCTCAAAACAGGGTAACAGAGTGTCACCTTTCTGCATATTCCAGTTCAGGGCCATTATGGATATTTTCAACATTTCATGGTTACTAGAGTTTTAAGTTAGTGTAAATTCAGTTTTGATGCATGCTACATTTTTATTCTGTTTTGTCTAAAATAATTCTATCCATTTATTTTCTACCTAACTCCCCTCTTAAATGTCACTACATGCCAACTGATTTATTGAAAGGAACCTTCCAAATTAGATTTCTTTTCATTCAGTAGTAGAGTAGCTGTGCTGGGCCTTTCTTATTAGTAAACAAACCAATAATAAAATTTATTAGCAGAATTGGCACAAGAATATCCAACACTACCAGAGTTCATTAAAGGCCCTTGAATTCATCAAATGCAAAAAAGAAAAAAATTATATAGGTCAATGCAGAAGAAAAGCAGTTATATAAAAACTAATAAAGGCTTGTTTTGTATATTGGGGGAAATCAATTCGAAAAACAAAATTATCCTCAAAATTCACTTTGACAAATGTATTTTTTTATGGATGAAGAAGGCTTCTTTTAAGTGCTTATAATAATAGGATTCCAGAAAGGAAGAAGGAGATATCAATGTCTGTATGAGGTATTTAGCCTGTGCATGTGTATGTGTGTATCTGTGTGTGTGTGTATCCGCTTTTGTCAGTTTGGGCTTATGATATCCTACACAAATATTGTGAAACAGAGGGGTCTTTTTTCTGTGAGAATTTGGCAAGATGAGATTGAGATGATGCTCCCAGTTCTGGGATTTGGTGAGCTGTGATGGAAAGTCTCCCACTGGAGAAAGGCAGTTCCGTATTGAAATCTCAGTTATACCCTACACAAGACACACATCCTCAGCAAGTTAAACGCCCTGAACTTTAGCATTTTCACCTGCAAAACAGAGGTAATACTTGACTGATGGTGTTGTTCCAGAGATTGAATAAAATACTGCCTTTACAGTGTTTAGATGTTTTGAATAAATTACTGCCTTTATCGTGGTTAACAAGTTTTAAATAAATTACAACTATTAACAACTATCATTATTTTAGAATCTTAGAGTTGGCATAGAGTTCATTTAGTTCTTCTAGTCCAACTTCGACCCAATGCAGGAATTACTCACATAAAAATTTCCTAGCGGACAACCCTACAACCTCTGGTGGAGGAGATAGCTGTGTCTCACATGTAGTCATTCCATTTATATAACTATTTCCCTTATAAGAAATTCCGAAATCACCTCCCTGTAACTCATATCTACAGCCCTATTTCAATCCTCTTAACATTAAATAGTACATTTAACCCCTCCTTTTAATAGTAGATCTTAAAATACTTGAAGAGTATCAAATTGAACGAATTATTAGAACATATACTCTTTCCAAGAAAAAGCATTTTCTAACCAAAACTAAGTATTTTTATGCCATTGTTTCAAGGTCTTTGGATATTTTGGTTGGTATTCCTTAGATGTATTCCAGTTGATAAAACTATTTTATTTTTGTAATTTCATTATTTTCCTGCAATAGAAGAGTTAAAGTACATATTTCGTTTAGATTGCATTTAAAAAATTTAACCTTCATAATCAATTTAACAGAGTCTAGTGTTGTCCACTTTGAAAAATCACATATAAAGTTTTACTCTAATTACCTCCCTCCTAAATTACATGTTTTTGATTATCTCTATTTTAGTTTTATATTTTTAAGTCCACATAGTAGGCATTATTATTTTAGATGGTCAATGTCTGCTAGAGTTTTCTATTTTCACTATTCATTTTGCATGTCAAACACTCCTATGATATTTCCTCATTTCTGAAGTATCTTCATCAGAAATGCCTTTACTGAGATTCTATTAAAAATCAGTTTTTGTTTTTCTGAATGTGTTCTTAAAAAGGTAAACAGCTGAGTTATCGATTAAAAGTTAACAACCATTTTCTCAGTACTGTGAAGAGGTATTCCACCACCCTCTGCCTTCCATTGTTAACACTTGAAATGAGTGCTGTCAGCCTATTTAGATCATTTGTTAAAATCTCTTGTCTCTGACATTTTATAGTTTGACTTTGGTATGTGTGAATTTCTCTTTATATTTCCTGTTTGAGATTTGGGGGGATTGCTAAAGCTAATAATTGATAGTTTTTTTTAATCAATCCTGGAAAATTATTAGCCATTATATTTTCCACACATTTAATATTCCTCACTTTATCTAATAGGTCTTTCTGATACTCCAAATAGATATATATTAAATATTTTGATTTTCCTCTTTTAACCTTTCTTTCAAATCTTTGATCACTTTGCCTTTCTGTTACTTTCTGGGAAATTCCTTCAGCTCTATCTTGCAGTTTACTAATTTCTCTACTTATATTTTATACCTAATCTTCTGTTTATACTACCAATTGAGTTTTTAACTTCAATTTTTTAGTTTCTAAGTGTTCCATTTCTTTTTCTTATTCTTTCTTTGCATTTTACATTCCATCATTCATTTCTTTAAACATGGTACATAAGCTCCCAGAATATGAAAAAAAAATGTAGTATAACATAGTTGTTAGGAGCTGGACTCTGAAGTTAGGCTGTCCAGGTTCAAAAATCAACCCTACACTGATGCTTTATGGGTCTGGTTCTGCTGTTTTGTTATTTCTGCTTATTCTTCCTTATAATACCTCATTTGTAATTTCTGATTGTGATTATTCTTTGGGAATTTATCTATGGCAGTGCTCTATAAAGTTTGAGTAAAGAGTCGGTTCCTCCAGAGGAAATGTTCATTTCCTTCTGATTGGTGCCTGGTGGTGTTACCAACTTGTGGTTATGTTAAAATACTTCCTCAGATTGGAGTTTCTGATCACAGATTATTTGGCTTTGAACCTCAAACTCAGGTAAGGTAAGCTATTAGCCATGAATCAGAGATAATATTTTCCCTACTGCCCAGGTTGTCTTGGCATCTCCCTTTGTGAAACAGAACTTTAAGTTTATTCATTCAGTAAGGGTATAGTCTATTGCATTCATTCAGTAAGGGTATAGTCTATTGCATTATAGTCTATGAAAGACATTTTAAATTTTAATTGTAATATTCAGTGTATCAGCTATTTGTACCAAATTTGCAATGTTTATTAATGTCTTTCTCCAAAGTGTAGGCAAAAATGTTTACACTTCTCTTTTGTTCTAGTTAAGGCCAATATCACTACCTGTCCACTATACCCCAAAGTTATCCATTCTATAAACCACATTAGTAATTTTCTTTTCTATTGCACCATTCCCAGAAAGATCAACAGGCCATTATTTGGGGCATCAGTAAAGCAAAACGAAACGAAACAAAACAAAACAAAACAAAAACCTCTTATGACCTCATAACTCTCTCCTTTCCTTTATAACAAAAGTTTGGGAGAATGTTGTTCATGTCGGCAGTTCACAATGTATTTGCTCCCATTCTTTCTTAAATCTATTTCAGTAAAGTTCTTCCCTCACCACTCCATTGAGCCTGTTTTTATGACAGTCATCAATAACTTCCACCTTGCTAATGTTTTTGTTTTTATTGACCTATCAACTAAAGTTTATCACTTATCCTTGGATAGCACTGTGGCCTGGTTCTCTATACCTCTCTGACTTTTCCTGTTTGGTCTTCTTTGCTGGTTCTCTTGCATCTCCCAGACCTCTAGTGCCAGACTTTGTAAGCTAGGGATTTTGGTAGTGATCCTTGATCAAATTATAAGTCAGATTAATGTTATTACTTCTACTACTAGCTAAAGATACTATATAGATATCAAAGTTTTTCATGCTTTATCCATGTGCTTTTCAGAGAAATCCAGGAAAAGGTATTATCAACCCAATTAACAAATTTTAGCAGATGATTTTGGAGCCCTTTTGTAAGCATATGGTTATCAATTTATCAAGAACAAGTTTTCCAGGCAAATCTGATCTCCTATACAGCTAGGAGTGTTTGATGTGTAGATCAGAGGAAGACCACAAACATAATTAATTGTGCTTTCATCAAGTCTTCAGACACTGTCATTCCTGACTTTTTTTGGAGAAGAAACAATAAAATGTCTAGGAAGTTGAAAAATAAAATGCAATGAATACTGATGAATAGATCCAAATGAAAAACAGGAGGGCCTCAGTACCATTTTGTAGTTATGTCCTTGCTTCCAATTGCTTTATTCATTCAGTAATCGATTAGTTAAATATTTATTAAGTGCCTACTTTCAGCACTGTTTTATGAGCTGGAGATAAATATATATATATATTTGTGTGTGTGTGTGTATGTGTGTGTGTCTGCATGTGTGTGTGTGTGTGTGTGTGTGTGTGTATATATATATATGACATAAATAAATTCCTGGCTTTATGAAGCTTACATTATAGTGGAAGTAAAAAGGAAATAAAAGCATGGAAGGGTAATAAGTGTGTGTGTGTGTGTGTGAATAATTATAGATAGAGTGGCCAGCATAGGACTTAGTGTTACAACACACACAAGTAAAGAATTGAAGAGGGGCAGGGAGGAAGTCTAGTACTGCTTTACTCACCACTGCACCATACCACTTAACATAATGGTTAGCACAACCTGGTACTGAGTAATTTTAAGTAAATCAACAAATAAATAAAGTTTGATTATCTACAAAGGCCTTCATCCCACTAACCATATCAGTCTTAAGCATTTCCTATAGAACAAAGTCATCTGGCTTTGATTTTTCACTTGTACTTTCTGATGACTTAAAAGAGTCACAGAGTGAGGAAAGCAATAATTCTCTGGCCACCACAGCTGCTATGGGAGTGTCACCTGTTGTTGTTTCCCTTTGACTCAAAGACGGTTTGAAAAAGGTCCCTGTATGCTTTGTTAAGAGCATGTGTTAGCTGGGGGTGAAGGGTATGATATACCAGGGAGTATGATTCAGTTTAGTGCTTGTATCCCTTTTGAGAGTCTGTAGTTATAGTCTGGAGTGATTTGAGGTGGAGTCAGCCCTGAGGGGTTTTTCAGAAGAAGTAGGGGAGGGGAGGATGAGAGAGGTCCTGTTGACTCTACTCATAAAATGGAATCAAGCCAATAAAGTCTTCTGAAAGATGGTAAATATCTCCCAACAACTTTCAGAATGTCTGTTAATACTGATAAGCTTTTTCCTCGAGGGTTTCGCTAAAAACTCTCAAGCTCATGTTTTTTTAAAAACAGCCTGAGTTTCCCAAGGAACTGCCATGTCACTGATGTTCTTTGTCTCACTGCTGGCTTGCTGGCAGTACACTTAGCAGGCCCTCTCTTTCTCTTTTGGGTTGTCTGAAATGGTGAAAAAATGGAAAATATCAAGAAAGCTGTTACAACTACCTCTATAACAGCAGCAGCCTTTAAGGAATTATCTTCCATTTCTTGTAATTAAATGGCTTGTGATTGTTTTTTAAAATGCATTTACATCAATCTAACCTGCCATAGCAAATCCATCAGTTAAATTTTCCTAAAGACTGACTAAGGATGAAAGTCAGCAATCTCCAAACAGGATGAAAGTGATTGGGTAGTTTTCCAGAGCTTTTACCCTGACGAGCAGAGACTAAGTTGATCCTGAACCAGAGAGGAGATGAATCACATGGGTCCTAAATATCCATCTACAGGGCACTGTTCTTGCTTTTTGACCTATGTCAGATAATGAAAGACCATAAATACACCTACATTCTTTAATGTTACATGCTTACATTCTTTAACATACCTATATTCTAATGATAAATATCCCTTGCAATATTTCATTTCTCACTTTTCTATACCAGTTCTTCAAGAATGAAGTGTAAAACAAATGGAAACAGCAGGGTGTGGTCTTTTGCCCAAGACAGTCATTAGTCTAAAAATGAGTTTTTCGTGAACACCACCCTTGCCTTTCCCCTTTAGTCTGGAGATTCACATTTCCTTCAGTAAAATGTAGTCCATACGTAATATCGTGCTCATCTAATTGTGGTAAAGCATGTTAAGCTCTCAGAGAAATGCAGGATTTTGAAAACAAAATATTCAAAACTACACATACTTTTAAGTTCAGGTATACTAAACTAGAATTGGTACTCATTAGAACAAGGTCTGGAATGAAGTTTAGTTTTTTATAATGTCCATTTCTAGATAATTTATATATACTCTAGAAGCACCATTTATGAATATAAAAGTTAATATACTAAGTAGTCATCATCGTAGGTCTCCATTAGATAAATGTATTTTTGGTCTAGCTACATTTATGCACTTGAAATCAAGGAATGTACTTTTTTGTTCTACAAATTGTTTCTTTTTACTAACTTGTATCTCTCTCTCAAATAAGAGGTTTTGGTTTAATATTAATATTAATCTCCTCTACACACTTACACAATTCCTCCATGTAGTCAGAGGTATATTACTAATTTCTATAGAGAGAAGTCAAACAGCCTACACAATGTTAAGAATATTACCAAAATTTGGGTAAAGTTATTTCCATTTCACAAGCTAGATGAAGTTAAACATTTCAAAACCTACCAGAACACGGGGGTATTTACTGTCTTTTAATTTGATTTTCTAATTATAATTTTAATGTATTTTTTTTCCTGGAAAATTAAACTCTGCTTTTTTACCAAAGAAAATGGGGGAGGGGAGGATGTGGGGAGCAAAGTTTTTAGAGATAACTTGCCAGACAAGGTCTTCACTCCTCAAGTAAGTCTACCTGAATTCTTCCAGCTCTGCCTTAACTACCTTTGTGATCCTGGCCAACACATTTGTTCATCAGATTCTAATCTATAAAATGAGAGGGTTCATTTAAGTACTATTTAAGGTTACCTTCAGCTTCAACAGAAGCTAAATTCTTGCATGTTGTTCTTTAAAGAGTTGACATTCAAAGAATTGCAGGAACTGAACAAGCCAGCTTTCTGATTCTACTTTATCCCAGACATGCCACGGTTCTTAATCACTGCTGTGTGATGGCTTTGTCTGAGGGAAAAGTTCTGTTTAGAGTTCTCCAGGGGCAGCCTCATGGAAGCCAATGCTGAACCCAGCACCCAGAGTGGTCACTTGGCCCAAGGATAGGAATCTAGATGCTGGCCATGGCCTACTGCAATTAACTGAGCATGACTGAAAAAGAGCCTCTAAATGCCTGGAAATCTAGAATGAGAATGAGAAAATAAGTCAATTATTCATAAAATTTGGAGATATATAATCATTATAGCAGAAAATCTGGAGAGGCCATGGTAGACTATGAGAGCTTAAGAAATTTAGAACAATTTTCTCCAAAGATCAGGGAGGCTTGCTCCTCCTTACTTGTACCACATTAGACTTTTTGTTATTAGCTAATAATTAATAGTTTGGAACCCTTTGAGACAGACTTCATTTAGAAGATCTCAAAAAGTCCCTTTGGTTTCTACTCAAGGTAACATTAAAAAATGAGTTATTAGTCACAAGGCTGTGATTAGTCACAGTCCTCTGTGGTGAGATTTCCCTCCATGACCATCTCAGAAATGTGAATATAGACTAGAGACATCCCTGTCTTAGGAGGGCCAAGCTCAGACATAACTGTCATGGCTTCTCTTTGTTTCGAAAGATCCACCTTCCTCTTTTAGACTCAAGATGATCCACAAACATTTTTTCAGTTACTACTTCTCCTCTCTCAGTTGAGGCATGAAGAGATGACCCCCCTCACCCAGAAAGAAATTACAAAGTAACAATGCAAAAATTCCCATGACAAGATGTAAAATCTGTCTTTACCATAAACCCCCATTTTCTGATCACCAATTGGTGATTTTTCTGATAAGATTCTTTAAACCAAAATAACCTAGTTAAAATGACTTTCAAATCAATCATCTAGGGGCACTTCAATAAGGGAAAATCAGAGAATCATGGAATTAAATGGTCACTGAAGAACTAACTGAACCCTTTGCCTGCAAATGTTCACTATATAAAAGAGACAATTGTTGTTCCTATTTTGCAGGCTCTTTGATGAAGTTGTTTCAAAGTGGATGTAAAAACTCTCCAAATCATGTTAATTGAAGGTGCTCTGGAAAGTGGTCTCATTTCCCCAGATCAGGCTTCCTCCTGCCTCACCTCCAAATGTAGGCTAAATTGACCTCATAGGGGTTCTACTGATCTCTGGGCCTTCAGTTCCAATGTAAAGCCATTCCAGTTAACCCTGGGTCCAAGGCAACCTCCAGAATGACCCATCATGGGCAGGATTTCCTTCACTGCTTCCTTGATTCACTTTGTCAACATTCATTGGTGAAGGGCTTATAGTAATTCAAACATTGCTCTGGGTACAGGACTTAGAAGATTGTAACAAGCTCTGCTATTACAGCTCTTACATTCAATTTGGGGAGAGCAAGAGACAAAAAAAACACAAATGAGTGAGTGAGAATATGCAGAGAATAGCTCTTAGGAGAGCTGGGTGTCTTCTTCAGATTATGATGCTGACCTCTTAAGAGTTCAGGGGCTGGAATGATGAGAAAGACAATCAAGAAAGTTTAATTAATATGTTTTTTTGAAGCCCTCTGCCTCGGTGCCTATTTCTAGAGTCCTCCCTGAGAGCTCCAGAACAGGTAGGAGCAGCAGGCCTCCCTCTCTGTAGACACCAATCTGTGTATATCACTAACAACCCCTGGTCATTTTAGATCCCAGAGGACGGGGACACGAGGGTGAAGGGTTCCTGTCTGGCTGTACACTCTGCACCCTGAAAGCCTGAATCTAGACTCTTTACAAAGAGGAAGTAAAACAGCACCTTTGTCCACTGGAGATACAGAAGGGACAGAAAACCTCTCCATTTTCTATTTTGTGCCAAACCACCTCAGAAAAAGTAAGGGACCTAGGGAATGAAAAGTTGTCCCTTCATTTTCTAGGGCAATCATTTTTAATCCCTCATATTAAGAGGCCTACTTTATTATTCCACAACTAAGTTAATTTCAAAATCTTTTCTCAACAGGGCTCCTAATAAGAAGCAGATGTGGGAACCACCTCAGAACCAGGAGAACCCCTCTCTCCTATCTCTCCCAACCTCTGTCTGTTGCAAGCAAGCCAAATTTAAACCAGCAATCATGCATGTTTCCAATCAGCCCTCCAACTTTCTCCCTGTGGAAGTAACTCCTTGGCTTGCACAAGGGAAGGAAATGTTTCCTTCAGAAAGCAATGCCAGGACAGGGAGCAGCTTATTCTCACGATATTTAGCATGCTAACCAGCCAGTGCAGTGAGAAAAATTGATGTAAGAGCAGCCAGGGAAAGGCCAGAGAGGACCCAAGCCAGCAGAAACAATGGGAAAGCAGAGAAGGACTGGGGAAAACATTTAGAAAGTTTGAGCACATGAAGCTTGTCTTCCTAGAAGTCCTCCCTGTTGTGGATCCTTAAGGAAATGTGGTCCCTGGTGAGAAGAGCTGTCTCTCCCGCTGTCTCATACATGCCTGATCATAACAGGAGACAGAAATGATAGCCTGAAATCCACAGAGGGGGTGGGGTCCAGTTTTTGCAGCATGTGGAAGAGGGGACAGTACACTAGTGTAGCTGAGAAACAACTGCCCTTCATGTGTTTTATGACAACTCTCGCCAGTAAAAAAAAGGTAAATATCTTGCTGCACCATGAAAAATCAGAAGATGCCACGACTGCCCGAAGAGGTTTCCATGAATAAAGTGTGTCTGGGGGGAAAGTCAAATTAAAATGCAAGAAATACTCCTTCTTCACCCCACCCTCCTCCAGCCTCACTCATTCTTTTCTCGATCCACCCTACTCCCCACCAAACACTTCTCAGCATCCTTAGAAAATGTGTGAACTCAGTTGTGAAAAACTTAGAGCTATTTGAGGCTTCTGGACAGTTTGTGAAAGAAGTAGACTACATGGGAATATTGTTGTTGACATTGGCTTTTGTTTGGAGTTTTCAAATACACATGCAAGGAAAGGTTATTTGTGAGAATGTTCGAGGCAGTTTCACTGTGTGCATAGTCTTCATCAAAAGTAATCAGTACTAAGCCAGTCTTCCATTTAAAAGCCTTTTCATTGGGAAAACCACCAGTTCAGTTATGTGTGCCTGTCACTTTCTGACAGCAGTTCTCAAAGCAGAGCAAAGCAGGGGCATCCATAGAAACAATTCAAACACCAAAAGACTGGTGGTTAACTCAATAAAACTCTTGAGAACACAGAAAGCTGATCATGTCTAACTGACTGAATATACAGTGAGTAGCTGACAGTTCTGGGAATTAAACTGAATATTTATTTTAATCTGTTTAATTTAAAACTGGACCAACATTTTATTGTCCTGTAAGTTTATATCAATTTTTTTAATGGTTGCTTAAGTTACACGCTTGTTTTTAGATGGCAATTTTCAAACACTTATCACATGTAGCTTTGTCAGATATTTTCAATTTTCTCAAAGCACTGCAGAAAACAGTTTAATTTAATAAACATAAAAAGTCAACAGACCATCACGCTATGTTTAAAAGAGTCTTCCCAGCAATATGCAACCTGCGTTCAATTCTTGCCTCTGCCACCTTCTAGCTCTGTGAGCCCAGGCAAGTTACTCACTAAGCCTCACTACAACCATCTGTTAAATGAGGTCAAAATAATCCTGAATTCATAGGGTTATTGGGAGCATTAATAAAACAAGGTAGGTAGAGTATTTAGTAGAGTGCCTGTCTGTACTCTGTTATTACTCATGCTCTTTGGCAAGTTGGCAACAGCTGGCTTATCGGTACATTCGCCCTGAATTGTTCACGCACCCCAACCCTGGAGCTGCACTGCTCATCAGAGATCTATTAGAATAGGGATTATTAAAAAGCACATGGATCTTTGTTTACTCAAGTCCAAAATACAGTACCACAGTCTGAACAGAGCAACACTCTAGGAAGAGCTGTTAGGTAAAGAACACATGTCGTTTGTATTCTATGCAAAGAGCTGCTCATCACAGACCCACAGAACGCTAGTCCAGCAACCCATCTTAGGCTAGTCAATATCCAGCACCCATCATCCCACCCTTTATCAACTTATTTTATAAAGGAAAAAAAAATCACGATGAATTTTTATGGTTCCCTCTCCTCTATTCATCCAAGTTTAGAAGAAATCCAGAATCAAATCCGGGGCCCCTCAATGCATGAGTAAATTTTTTGGTTTTCCTTATTTAAATTGATATTTGATTTAATATAAATGAAAACATGGGAGTCTTACACATCTTACACAAAACTTGCTCACTAAGTGCTACCAGGTAAGTGTGAGCCAGAGGCCACATGGCAACCAAGCCATTGATTTGTCAAACAGTCAAAGCTCACTAGAATGTTGTCCCAGGTTTCTTTATCAGAAAAATAGCAATGACTCCTGGAAAGGGTTTGAATCCCAGTGTGGCTAGTTGCGCAGCCTCATAGACACGCCCTTTGGAGGATGAAGTCTGGAGGACACGAGTCACAATTCATCCTGCTTCCTCCGCCCATATTATGGCAGAGATGCCCGTGGACAAGACTTCTTTCATTCAAGTCCTATCCAGAAACCTGTAGAAATGTCTCTTCTTGGCAGGTCAGAGATGCTACTTGAAATGACAATGGCCCAAGGGAAAGTATTAAAAAGAGATTCTACTTGCTACAATAGAAATCATCAAAATTACTTATACTAGCAAAATACTCTTTTCAGCGAAAATTTTGCCAATCAACTTTTAAAACTCCAAGAAAGAGTTTTCCAAGCCAGAGTCTGTAACACAGATATTTCTTCCTGCCACTGCTGCTTTCTGTACAGTAGCCCACTCAGAACTCTGACAGCGGCAATCAAGAGTCTTCCAGCCCTTGGGGTACCCACAGCCCTACCTGAGCTCTCCAGATTTTAGAAGAGTGTATCCTTGAGTTCATCCTCTGAACTGGCAATTATTAACAGTTCATCCACTTAGACCTTCAGCTGCAATACAGGTAACTAGAGATTCTCTCCACAGAGCTTCCCTCTCTCTATACATCTCTGTATGAACAAAGGCTCATTCAGAAAATGGCGTTTTGTCTCCTCACTGAGGACACATTCAATAATCCCTTCTTTTCAACACTTCTGATGTCCTCAATAGTGACATCCAACAGGACAGACCACAGATCTCTTTCCTCTCTCACAAAACTGGGGGACTGGCAACCTGTCTTCCAGGAACTACCTTAGTTGTGCTATCACATATGCAGCCACTCCATTTGTGCATCTAAATTACGCAAGTTTAGGCATCCAAACATGGAGACTGAGTTTGCAATTGAGGGCAATCTGCCTGCCGTCCCGTTGATGAAAAAATGCCCTGGAGATGTGAGAGGCAAATCTGCTTTTCCCTTAAGTGTGATTTGAGTATTTAAAAATACATATTTTTGGAATAGCATGGGCCCAAAAAGCAAGCCAATCTCTTCATCTGGTGCTCATCTGCTTGAAAATCAGAAGGAAAACTGGCTTGATCTTGGTTTCCAACAAAGCATCTTCCTTAAATCTTTCCAAGAATTATTCTGTCTCTCTGATTTTCACTTACTTACTGCCTATGGAATTTAATCCTTTCTCTAACATGTGACTTCACTGTAGTCCATTCTTGACTGGAGTTTAAGAAATCATTGTGGTTCATGACCTATCATGACATGCATGACCATTACTGTCATGAAGCAATAAATAGAGACAGTCAAAGTCAAATCAGGAAAGCTACCACTTCTTTTCTCAGATTCTCCTTATAAACTCCTTGGTGACTCTGGAGTCTGAGCCATACATACTAACAGAGGTTCAGAAGCATGGATTAAGAACACTGAGTAAGTGTTTGGGGGTAACAGTCTCCTCAGTGAAAGGAGGCAAGGCCATCAAGTCAATGCAGCCCCCTAAGTAGCTAGCTTTTTAATTTTGGTAAGAATTATCGAGTCCCTGCTTTTAAAACACTCCCTCAGTGTCACTGCTGAATAACCCTCAAAAAAGGCAGGATTTAGATGGTTTTTAGATGGTTCCAAAAGACAGTAACACTATTTCCCAGCTATTCCATTGAACTTGGATATTGAAGTGATCCTGTAATTTTTTTTTGTTTTTGAGATTTGCTTCTTTTGTCCCTCTCCAAAAACCCAACAGACAGAACCTGAGAGTTCACTCAGTTCAATAGGACGTGGGCAGGATGGAGCCTGTCATGAAGCCAGAACAGCCACATGTAAGGGAGCTCTATCTGGATCCTGGTGAAGATAAATAAGATGTCAAGAGATTTAACAAGAAGAGACAGCAAACGCTGGTGTAATGAACCTCAATGCAAACAAGGCAGAGACTCAAAAGCCGAGTCTGCTGAGATTGCATAGGCCTATGTCAGGGCAGACAAGACATCCCTCGAGAGATGAGGCTAAAATTATTCTAGGAAAGAGCCTAAAAGGCCTGAGGGCAAAGATTCTCAAAGCAAAGGGCTCCAACTTGAGAGGAAGAGAGAGCTTTAACCAATAGAAATAATTAAGAAGGAACTACATGGGAAAGAAAAAAAAATATGTTAAGTTGTTTATCATTTTCCCAATATCTTCAACTCAGAAAAATGTGGTTGGTGTATCTGGCATTCTTGCCATCTGTGTATCCCTTGGAGCATGACATGGAGGTTGGAGACAGAGAGGCAGGCGGCCTTCTATCAAACACACAGGAATGTCTTGGCCAAGTGGCTCAGGGAGGGTTGGGAGCAACACTGTAAGCTTCCTTTATAGTAATCTCATTTTTCAATCTTTCCTTTTGTAAGAATAATGCAGAGAATAGCATCTATTTTAACCCCAGGAATCACTGAGATAGAAGAGAAGCCAGTGCCAAAGCCAGAACTACCATTATGGACCACAGAGGCATCTCTTGTTAAATTGAAGCTCTATCATCCAGGCCATTTTGATATGTGAAAGTGGTGTTTGCAGTGCTGAATCTTATGTATAAGCTCAGCCTTCAGTGCAGGAGTGGGGAGAACCACAGCATCAATAACAGAACTACAGTTATTGCCTACAAGCTATGTCTTCTTTTGTCCCTCAATACTCAATATCCTTAATACTCATTCATCAAAATACTCATATTAATTTGACTGCTGTTTGAAGGTTCTCAAAGACTGTCACTAGAAAGCAGAAACAAATTCCCAGTTTGCAGGCAGGACTTTCCTTCAAAGTCTGTTACTGCAAGGTCAGTTCATAGAGCATATATATCCCCAGAATAAGGAGGACATTTTGCATAAAATCTCCCTGTATTCTCCAGAACATGATAGGCTATGCTGCAGTAACAAACTCCAAAATCTCCCTGGCTTAACAGAACAAAGATTCTTTTCTCTCTCAGGGAAAGTCTGATGTAGGGGGGGCAGATTTTCCAGGGCAGGTCTTCCTTTGGTAATTCAGGGTTGGAAGTTTCTTCCACCTTTCCTTAAGCAGGGGACAAGGAATGGAGGAAGGACATTGACTTTTAACTTGTATTCACAGTCTGTTGTCTTCCGTTAGTTGCACAGCCTTAACTGCAGGGAGGAGAGGAGACTTAGAAAAGCACAGGACATATTTAGCTGGTCTTTGCCACATTCACATTCACCCCGTTACTCAACTGAAGCTGGGGGAGATTAGTTTTGATGGAGTTGTAAGGATAACACAAGAGCTGGCTCCCTGTGCAGGTGGCACAGGTCATCTCTGTGGGATGAGATGGGAGGGGAGGAGCTAGGAAACAGTGCTGTCTCCCTTCACTTATGCCTAAAATGTCTAGGCTCTTCTATTATTTGAGTTAAACATTTAAGGCTGCTTTTACTTAACTTATAAAACCACTTTATTCAAGTATGACTGACATATCAAAACACTGTGAATACTTCAAATATACAACCTTTCCAATGCAACTTTTCTCATTTCTGTGCCCCACCAGTGTGCTGTGATCTCTCACCTGGATTCTGAAACTCTCATAAAGGTGTTTTTGTCCAGGGATGGTTGTTAAACCAGTGTTTCTGTGAGCGGACAAGGGCTGGGATTTCCTATTCTGCCATCTTGCTGACATCACTCAAGGCTGCTTTTAAAATACAAATATTATCTAAGAGGAACACATTTTGAGCTAGACTATGTACCAAATGAGGACTCTAAAAGGGACAAATGAGAAATAAAATTCCTCCCCAAGTGAAGGGCCACAGGCTCACCTTCTGAGATCAAGGTTTGTGTTATGGTCACCAGCCTTGATCACCCAAGGGCAGATAGCTACCCTCAGTAAGAAGAGGAAGAACCATTTGCAGATGAATAGTGGCTCTTCTCCACATCCCCACTCATTTGACCTCAAGCCATCAACAACTTATGTGGACCTGATTCATGAGTTGATTTTATCAAGACATTCTGCTAGCCTCTGAAAAAGTAATCAAAATGAAGTAGTAAGTTAGACTGGGAAACACCATGCCATGGTAGTAAGCTACATGAGCTGTCAGTCAAATAGACCTTGGCTTGTACCATTAATCCCACTTGTTACTAGTGATGTGAGTTGGGTGATTTGCTTTATATAAATGAGCCTCATATGTAAAACAAGAATAATATCCTCTAATATTGCTTGGAGGTTGCAGCAGGAGAAAATCACGTCAAGCTTCTGGCTCAGAAAAGGTACTCAATGGATGTCAATTCCCTTCCAGATTACTCTTGGACAGAAGAAGACAGGGAAAAGTTTAACCTTCATAGACCAGCATGAGACTTGAAGTGGAGGAATATTGGGCCACATAGGGTGATCAGAAAATTGGTCACAAGGGGAAGGGACTGCAGGAAAAGAGGAAGCAGAGGAAAGGAACTCAGGACAAATTTGGGGCAGATCAGTCTACACTTCAGCCTGATTCTCATCCTCATTAATCATGCATGTCATGACAACTGGTCGAAATGATGATAAATTCACCTTCAGAATGACTGTGAAGTTCACTCAAACATTTACAGAGGCTTTTGGCTCTCTATTTGTATACCTCTGACCTTTAATATCCCACATAGTGTGATGACTTTGGGATACACCTCTTAATGTCAACCAATAAGAAAATGAGGAGGGCATTTTGATCATCAAAATAAGACTGGCTCAGGAGAAAAGAATTTACTTCCCAGACTTCAAGATCCCATTTTTCTTACAGCATCTTAAATTATGCAAATATAGGGAAATACTGAACTAAACAGTATATTGGCTTAGTTTTCAAATCAAAATTTTATAAAGTATTCCAAGAAATATTTCCAGAGCCTCTTAAACATATTTCAAAATATCCTGTTCTATGATACTACTTTTGCTAAATATTATATAAATCAGAATTGTTGAAGGAAATCCTATTTTTGAAGTAAACCCTTGTTATACAATAATACATTTGCTCTAGAAAAATCATTTAGCCAAAACAGCTGCTCACAATGTAATTACAAAATTAATAAAATATTTACTAGGCTTCACATTACCTATATTGAGGCACACTGGATTCTACCTACAATTAAATTATGATAGCATTGTGTTCTGGAGGTGGAAGTTTTTTAATTGATTAGTTTAAAATTAATCTATGATTGCCTTTCTTACAAGAACCTGCCTTGTTGCAGAATTATACAGGAATCTGTGGAAGGCAAATAAAAAGAACCATTCCCTAAAACAGTATGGAGGTTTCTCAAACTAAAAATAGATTTATCATATGACCCAGCAATTCCACTCATGGGTGAAGTATCTGAAAAAAATAAGAACATTTATTTGGAAAGATACACACACCCTAATATTCATAGCAGCATTATTTATAATTGTAAAGACATGGAAACAACCGAAGTGTCCATTAATAGATGACTGGATAAAGAAGATGTGATATATATACGTATATATGTGTACACACACACACACACACACACACACACACACACACACACACACACACAATGGAATACTACTCAGCCATAAAAAATGAAAATTTGCCATTTGCAGTAATGCGGATAGACTTGGAGGGCTTTATACTAAGTTAAATAAGTCAGACAGAGAAAGATAAATACAAACGATATTGCTTATGTGTGACATCTAAAAAATACAGCAAACTAGTGAATATAACATAAAAGAAGCAAACTCACAGATATAGAGAACAAATTACTGGTTACCAGTGGGGAGTGGGGCGGGGCAAAAAGGAGTAGGGGAGTAGGTGGTACAAACTTTGTGTGTAAGATAGGCTCATGGATGTATTGTACAACACGAGGAATATAGACAATATTTTGTAATAACTGTAAATGCAAAGTAACTTCTAAAAATTATATAAAAATAAACAGTTTTTAAAAAGAATACCTCCCTAAAATGCAGGTTAAAAGTACCTACAAATTAGACACACCACTAAAAAAAATATTTGCTGTAGTGTAAATAGTTTTGCATATGCCTCTCACTAGACACAGTGTCGTAGAATAATGCAAGTCTTTCAAGTACTGCTTAAAGGTCAGGCTGGAATCTTTTGAGATGCTTGCTGAAAACCAAGATAAAAGCAAAACCACCTGCTTTCTCCATTAACAGTGAATTCATGGATCAGATTTAATAATTTGGCTCCATCATTAACAAGCTATGTGACACTGGAACAATTACTTAGCTTCTTTGGTTCTCATATTTGTTATCAATAAAACAAAAACAGTTAAGTCCTTCACAGGATTGTTGTAAAATGAAGCATAGTTGTCCCTTGCTATATACAGGAGGTTGGTTCCAGGACCCCCACAGCTACCAAAATCCAAGGATGCTCAAGTCCCTTATATAAAATGGCACAGTACTCATGGCCCTCTAGAACTGTGGGTTCTGCCCTTTGGGATTGAGGTTACCCAAATCAGGACCCTGTTAAAATCCTAAGAGTTAGTAATAGGAACATCCCCCACTTACTAGTCTTTGAAGGAGAGTGCAACGTTCATTATTCAGTAAGCTTTGCTGGTTTCTCTTGGGTGTCCCATGTAAAGGCACCAGACCTACATGCAGTCAGTCTCAGATTGTGACTGTCCACAATTGAAGCTTTTGACCTAAACATCAGGATGATCGTCTTTAATTCTGTGCCATCTAAGGAGCAGCAAGTTAAAACTACTTGTGATTTGTTTTGGCATTGGGTCCTCGTAATAGTACGGCAGTTATTTTTTGAGAAACAATACCAGACACATTGCAAGGTAAAATATAAACATATATAGTCTTATTTCATTCTCATATTTATAAGTGTATAAATGTTCTCTTGTTGTAGATATGTACTTTCTTGCTGATGAAATATAAATGGGAAGTGCACAATTGACAAACTCATTTATATATGCTATGTTCTTGCCTGTTAACCACACAAAGAAAATAGGGATCTAGGATCCCCTCATTAATTAATGAGTTAATATAATTGGTAAGTTCACAGAGTAAAGCTTGACTCAAATAATTCTGGAGTTTCAGATTAAGCACCTTACTGTTCATTTACAAGTAAAAATGCTTGCTTGACTGAGCTTAAGAACTAGGCCTGTTCATTCTGAGACATGTGAGCTTAATGCAGAGTGCTGTGTTTTACTCACCTCCAAAGTTCATTTATTGGCAAGAGAGATGCTCTAGAAACTGCTGTCTGGTTCTACCTTATACAAACAAGAGTAGTAGTATATAGTTTAGTGTTAATAAAATTTGGAGAAACTGCACCAGGCAGAAGAAAGTTGTATTCTTCCCCAGCAGTGACACAGGACAGGCTGAAGGGCTCCTCACCATGTCACCTTCCTCTTGTCCCCCACTTGGCAACTCATGTTCATCCAGGGGGTCTCCCCAACTTCTCAGTACCCCAAGGACTGGCAGGATATGGAGAACCAAGGAAGGAGATTTGGTCTGTAGGAGTTAAGAACTCACATGTTTTCTAAGAAATGTTATGGAATATAACATTCCTTCATTTCAAAAAGCACATATATTCCTATCTCTTGGGTCACATTGGTTCAATGTGATAAATTTCTCTACTGGCACCCTACCATCCTATGATTCATTTTATATAGAAAGCGCTAATCGCTGTTATTTCAATGCTGCTGGCCCGTATGTTTTGCCAAGGGGTGTAGGCCTGGACATTTGTGGTTCAACTTGGTCTTCTGTTTATTTCCACTGTCGGCACTGTTCAAGGGGCTATACTAGCATTCCAATTTAGAGGACAGCAAATTAAGTTATCTTCATTGTTAATGACAACTGCTGGGCCTTGTTTCACACACATCGGAATAAGAGGAGTGTGATTCTTTCCCAGTTTTCCTCCAGAAAGTGGATACTATAACTGAGAGCCCAGTTAATGGGCACTGTTGGTGTGGAAAGCAGGGTTTTGTGCTGGGTCAGCTTATGGTCAACCTTCTGCTCAGCACAGACCCCAGTCTGGGGGCTAGACAGCTCTTGTATCCCCAGACTAGCCATGGATGGAATGCTAAGTTTTCAAGGCATAGCCTTCCTGAAAGATATTAAAAGAAACTAGATTTAGCTAGAAATTGATCTCAGAATAGCTAGAAACTGACCTTCATTTATTGTCATATAGTACCCTCAAGACCGTCCCATAGGTAAGTAAAGCCCCTCATAGATAAGTGAACCCAAGAGTATTTTCATTACCTGTTTTTGACACAGAATCCCTTAAAAAGAATGCTTGAGGGCTTTCTGCCAGAAGAAAGAGGTTCTTCCCAAGGATAGTGACAAATTTCAGTGAATTACATGGATCGGAGAGGCCAGTGTCCGTAATGAAAAATGCCCTGCTGTCACTCCACAAGAACTGAGAGAACTTGGAGTTACCCTGCAGAGGGGCAGTACACACTCAAGAGATTTGGGAGGGAGGGACGACAGAAAGACCTGTATCATAGGATTATTTGGAAGATTTGATAAACTAACACATGAAGTTGCTTAAAACACTGCATGGAAGAATACGCAGTAAGAGCTAGCTATTATTACTACTATGATTTTATAAGGATCAATATAATCAAGGAGGAAATTGAGGCATTAAGAAGGCAAACAACTGGAATTTTAGCTCTTAGATTCTGTCTCCATGATGAACTTGAGAACTAAGACCCTCAGCTCTGAATCCCCATGCTGAGCCCATCCCCTGTGTCTTGAAGTAGCTACTCAGATGACAGAGAGTAGATCCACACCTGCCCTCAGCTCTTCCACTTTTGTTGATTAACATACAACCGTGGGTCCTTGGTCTTTTAGGATTTATGGATTTTTCTTCCTGAAATCCAATTGACAGGTTATAAAAGTAAAAGTCAAAGTGATTGATAAATTAGAGACCTGTTGCTATTACTAAGGTCTTGAGCCTTGTGTTTGAAGATTTGAAATCATACTACAGGTTGAAAATTAATTAGAAAATAAGATTTATGTAAAGTATATAGGAAAAGAGCAATAGCTCTAGAAATCTTCTCTATAAAAATTCAGTTAAAAGAGTTCAAAGGGAAAGTCTGTGAAGCATTTGAATTGTGCCTTTTTTTTTTCCAATAAAGATAGTAGTAGAGTCCCAGAGCAAGATTTGGTTTCTAGAAGTCCCTAACTAATCAGGGTCCACAAAACCGGAATAGCCCTGGTTTACTGAGCAATGATTGTGATTTTTCCCAAAATTTGAACAAACAGTCCCACTCTGACACAATGTGGAAGTCTGTAGGTCTCCGGCTTCCTTTGGAGAATCATGAGGAAATGTCACCAAATAAGGCAAAGGCTGCCTTTGGCAGAATATTAACGTTCCATTTACATCACAAAAGCCCACGACCTAATCCCAATCCAACAAGCAAACTACTCTCAACCCCAGGAAAGCTAGAAAACAAAAAGCATTTGAAAAAGCCAGCATATAAGCAGCATTTCCTGGAAAAGCAACAAAGATTAAACGCTTTCAATCCATTGAAAACCAGCCTGTTCCCAGATTTTATCTCCTTGGCTACATTTTTAGAATGGCCCTGTATGTATCTATCTCCAGGCTGGGGATTTGCTTTAACCTTCTGTAGACTTGGGCTTGATTACAAAGAGAAAGATAAATTAGGATTTTTTTTTTAAATAAGAATATTTTTCTTTTTCCTTCTGGAGTATGGTCTATGGGGCCTTGGGATACTCATCTTTTCAGTTCAAGGAAAGTGAACTTGGTTCATTTAAAAAAAAAAAAGGTACTGGCACTCAAATTGGCCACAGCATGGAAATTACAGAGCCTAAAGACCATCTTTGGATTTCTAGGCAGGACATGAACCCACTGGTGATTTACACACAAATAAGGCAAAGGGATGCTAATCTTGAAACTCTATGCTGATACCAGTAGTTGTTCAGTTACTTGCTCCAGTGCATTGCCAATGTGGTGTAAGTAGAAACTGTGTCCCACGATGTCAAAAGCATCAGTGGCACCAAGTTAAAATCAAGTCTCATCCAAGTAGCAGCTTACTCCCTTTTTACTACTTATGTACTTATTTATGTATGGTTCATTTCCTTCCACAGGCCAAAGTGCCAGAATCAATTTTCCCAGCTCATCTCCATCAGATCACAAGCTTGCCTTTGTCTCCTTTCTGGCTCCACTGAGCTCAGTCAGAGAAATTGATTCTCAGATTACTCCAATGATAAAATCTTTTTGCTGCTAGTAATTCTGGTGAAGTCTCACATTTGCTTTCAGTGTTTTTGCATGTGTCGTTTTGAGTAACCCATTCCTGTGTTTCTTTCCTGGACAGAACATCTATTTTTCTCAGCTTTCATCTCTTTTTCAAGCCTCCCCCCACCATTTTTATCTTTATATCTGTGATTGTACTTATGTTATATATTCTAAACAAGGGGAATGTAAGAAGGAAGTTTGGTTACTCAGTGAGGAAATAGTTTAGAAGCCGAACAGGGATCAGTGAGGCAACCCAGAGATTAGCAACACAGAAAGTACCTCCCCACATACACAACCCTGCATGGATCCGGAAGCCAGTAAACCTGGTTTCCCTCTCCCACCTTCTAAACTCCCATCAACCTGTCCTTTGCTGAACTCAGCTGGAAGCTGGAAAATACAACCTAGGTGAGTTAGCCATCCCAACACAGAGTAGGACAAGGAATGAATGTGACAGCAGAGATGCCAATGACAGTCACAGTCCCTAAGCCACCACCTACGCAGTTCATATAAAGAACAATGCCTCAAATCCCTGCTCACAACTTGTTCACTGAGAACGTTTAATGACAGTCATAGATGGACCTTGGAGTTAGACGAGGCCCCTTCCAACTCTAACATCCTGTGGTTATTCATCTCCAAAACATAAGAAGTAGCCCTTCCTGCTCCCATTGGCATTACTCACTTGGCACATTGACGGCCCTGTGCTAATTAAATATTCCTTCAAAAATATTTTGAGAATCTGCCAACCACTATGCCAGTTACTCTGGGAAATAGATAAGAGGGCACAGCCCTTAAGATGCCCTTGTGGGGATTAGATAGTACAAATAAATCACCAGAGTAGAATAGTGGCTCACAGGGTATCAAAAGGCAGATAAAAGACAAATGAGCAGGGAGTAAACCTGAAAGAGCAGTTTTGGGAGAAGAAGGGCTCATGCGGTTGTGGAGAAAACCTAGAACTTGGTTTGGTTGAGAGCAGCAGCTCAGGAAGGACTGTGGCGACAGATGATACTGACTGACATACATTTTAGAATATTTTTTCCCACAGAAACCCATTCCATCTGTTTTTATTATCTCATTTCCCTCTTCTTTAGAATTCAACATGCTTCCAGATATTAACAACTCCACAATACCTCGGGTTGGGCTAGGCTCCTGGCTGGTGCGAAGTAGCTGACGATACAAGGATGATTTCAGTTCAAGTTTTCCAGAAGAGCATGGCTGGATTAACATCCCATGGGTTTTGTGGCCCTTCTTTTTTCACACATTTACTTTATCCCTGCCATTCAACATGTAGTCAGTCAAGAATATTTACTGACTAGACTAAATCAAGGTGGAAACTGCCAATCCAATGGACACGATTCGGTGTGTAGTCTATCTGATAGTTCCACTGCATCTGACACTGTTGAACTTTCTTCTCTAAAGGCATTTCCTCTTGGCTTCCTTGACACCATGTCCCCAGGGTTTCTGGCCCACTCTCTAGTGTTCATTCTCAGCCTCCTTCAAGCACTCTTCTCCTTCTACCTGTATTTTAAATGCTGTCCCACAGATTTGGTCTCAGGATTCCTCTCTTCTTATGTTATTTCATTTTCAAGTGACCTCATTCCCCACCCATGACTTCAGCTACCTCTGTACACACCTATAATCCCTCAAATTCACAGCTTGAGTCCTAACTTCTCTCCTGAGATCCTGACCCAAATATGCAACTGGTTGTTGGGTGTCTTTCACCAAAGGTAACTGAATGTACCACTAAGCCCTGTGGATTGTACATTCTCAGCACTTCTCTAACCCACCCTTCCTTTTACTCCCACTGTCATCAGATCAATGACTTATCATTTCTTGTCTGGATTTCCTGTTGTTGTTTCCCTTCCTCCAACCTCACCCTTCACTCATCTCATGACTGCTTGATCTTCCTGAAATACAAAGCTGATCACTTTATTCCTCTGCCAAACTGTCCTGTGAAATTTTGCATAGCCAGCCCCCAACCCAGCATTTGCAGGGCCTGGGTAGGAATAGACATGGAGGTCCACCTATCACATGCCTAACTATTTGATCTCCATTAATCAGACTAAGTAAGCTGTAAAATATTTTCTATTTTCTTATCTTGACAAATGTGCTTTCATAACTTGGAAAGCCTGATCCAAACATATACAAACATATACTTCTCTGCAGTGTTCCATGCCGGTGCTCAACTGCACAGGAAAAGGCTTCCCCTGACTCAGGGTCATTTTGCCTTCTCCTCTCATCCCTGGCTCCATCCAGTATGGTGGGTGTCTCATGGAGATACTCCAGCCCACAATCTCAACCTCTCCCCACATTCCCCCAAACAGCTACCTCTTACCTACCCCTCAGGCCCATCAGATACACACACATGTCCTCAGAAGAACAGGCTCAGAGCCGAGGCCGTGCAGATGTGGAATTTCAGGATCTCAGGTGCCTAAAAGGTCACCTGGTCTAAAAGGGGGAGGGCAACATTCCGTGGATGAGTCTCTCCCCGTGGCTTTAACAAGCTTCCCACCTTGTGTGGAAGAACAGAACTAGGCTCTATAACATGATTTGTACCTTATTCTAGTTTTCTACTTACTTATCTGTCTCTCTTATTACACTGCGAGCTATTTAAAGGGACTGTGTCCTTCTTAATACTACGTCTTTTCACTAATCCTCAAACTAGATTATCCCTATCTCAGAGTATATGAAGATTGTCCAAGAGAAATATAGGCACCTGGATCATCATTTCATGGGAATCAATCTGAAGGTTTTCAACTTTCCTAAGTATAATTTTCCCTAAAACTGATTTCCTGAGAATTCACTTGTATTATTCATTTTTCCTTCCACAGATGCCATTCTCTCTTCACCACATGAAAATAAACCTCTCCCTCCATCCCAAGCCTTAGTATCATCCATTACCCCCAAGGAAAGGTGGTGCATTACTCCAGGGAGCAAAGCAGTGTTCAATTTCTGCAGTATAAATGCTCCCACAATTTCAAGCTACCACCATGTGGGCTGATTACAAGCTCAAATGTGATGTCACTGAGGTCAGATTTGGGAAAAGATGAGCATAATTAACTCTTCCAAGTTAGCACACCACTGTACTATGACCACAAAAAAGTTTTCATAGTCACTCGAGTACTCCAGGACACAAAATAAGGAGGGCAGAGATTCTTTGCATCCCTACTCATGAACCCTAAGCAATTTACTTGAACTTTCTGTGTTTCTTCAACAGTATATACATTCTGTTTAATATTTATTTTGCAGTATGATTTTATAGAATTACAAGGTTAAGTATGTGAAAATGCTTACACAATAGCTGACACAGGGAATTAGTAAACGTCAGTGGCCTTGTACTTCTGTCTTCTCCCCTTCAGGTGGCTGCCTACAATGCTGGACAAAGTTGATCATGAAAAAGAATGTCCTCCATTCCCTCCCCTTCTCTCCTGTCCTTCCCTCTTCCTCACTCCCCTGCCCAACTGTCCCACCCTGAGCACAAGTCCCTAGGCCTTTCTGCTGAGTCCTGACAACCTGTGGTATCCATTCCATGGTATTCCCCAAAGGGCCCAGCCTTCACAAATTCCTACCTTCTTCCCCCCAGCCAAAGGTCTGACATTCTGTCACCATTTCTTCAGTATAACTATGTGGTTATGAGATGTTGTAAAAGGTAAGATCATTCCTTGTCATTCATTAAGGCATGATGGCATGGGTGCAGACACACAAGTTGGACATGCACACACCCTAATTTCTTTTCTGGCTTTCAGAAAATGCAATCTTGTTGCATGAGAGGAAAATGCAAGATGAGACACAGGACTTCCCTTAAGTAATGAAACAAGATGTTAATGGCAAAATGCTGTAATATAATCTGTGGCACTGATTTACTACTGAGCCACAGATTGGCAAAATTAGAGAGCTATGTGTAAAACAAGTTGATAATAAATTTGGAAATGGGTTATAGATTTTATAAATCAAAGTTTAAGTTATATCAGTGCCCTGAGATTTTTAACTTTTCTTCTAGATTAGTTGACATTTGGCCCTCTCAAATTGGACACAAACTTTTCCCCCACAGCACTGTAAACTGGAGAAAGACAAATCCTTTCATCACTGCTTACTAGCTATATAAATTTAGGCAAGCTTTTTAATCTCTCTAAAGCCTCAATTTTCTATTCTAAATCGTAATATGTAAAATAGAGGTAATGATAGTACTTACAATAAAAGCTAATGTTTATCAGCTGTCAGGCACTATTCAAAGGCCTTTACACAAATTAAGTCATTTATTCTCATAATAAATTCAGTGCGGTAGGTGACCGTTATTAACCTCATTTTGTAGATGAAGAAATTCAGTCACTGAAGGCTTGGGCAACTTTACCAAGATCACACTATTGGTAAGTAACAGAGCCAGAATTTTAACACAAACTTTCTATCTCCAGAAACAACTTTATTATTAAGCCATTACTGCCTCTCCTAAGCTTACTGAAAGTTTCCAAAGGAGTAAATGAGCTAATCCATAAAAGTATTTAGCCCCATGCCTCTCACCCTATTCTCCAGGGTTTCCACTTTGCAAAACTCTAAAGGAATATCATTTACAGTGTGTTTTCTGGAGCACCCTACACATAAAAGGGAAATCCAAAATGGTGCTGTACAAAGTGGCTACCCAACTGCTCTCCCAGACAATGAGTGATGATGATTTCATCAGATAACATACTCTGTCATTGTGTTTGCTGAAGTGTCATCCCTCCTCATAAAGGCATGTTACATGTGTAAACCACTTGGAAGAGCTTTTAAGGAAATATGCAACCAGGATAGGAAAACTGGGTTCAGGATACCGTTAATAAGTGATATCCAAGAACCAGAGAGTGGCTTCCCAAGCTTATCAAATAGTATCCTGCCTCAGAGCACCACAATGAACTCATAGGAGCTCTGGGAGATATTTTGCATTATGAGGAAAACCACGATCCTCTCCACCTAGGGAACACTGCGTGACCTACTAACCCAAGGTAGCCCACACTCAACGTTAGATCATACTCCATTCCTTTCGATGACATTCAATTGATCTGTGTGAAGATGGATTTTCCACAGATGGATTTTTTTTTGATAAAAAGCAAATACTGCAGGAAAAATCAATGTAGAACAGGAAATGAGAGTGGTAATATCTAATCTGATTTCAAAGTTTGAGAAATTTAGCAGTGCCCATCATGCACTGGTAAAAAATTTTGGGTTAAAAATGAAAAACTTTTTTCTTTTAATGTGTATGTATTATCTTTTCAGGCAGCCACTAAATTGTTTGGACACAAATACATATTAAATGATGTGGACTAACTACGTAATAAGTAGAAGGTTCAGTACCCACATTTCCATCATGAGTCATCCCCAAGGTACACCTGGACATCCTCCCTATGTCAGTGAGTATTTCTTTTGGCTGGAGAATCCCATGAAAAATGACCGAGATGCTGAGGGTTCCGTGAACTGAGAAAGTTTGGGACTCTCTAGTATAATCCCTTTACCTGTCTCATCTTTTATAATCCTTACAGTAACCTAAAGAGTCAAGTGCCATCAACGTTCTTACTTCACATACATGTGAACCAAGGACCTGAGTAGGACTGGGACTAGACTGAGATCACAAATGTCCAAGCAGCAGATCCAGGGTTCAAACCTAGCCTTCTGACTCTGAACCATGACACTTAATCACTATACCACACCTAAGGCCAAATACACAGGTCATTTTGTCCAGACAGACCTCTGGGCCAAGCTGACTACTTCCTCATAGTGCTGAACCTGACCCTCAAGGAACAGCCAGCTTCTGTTTTCCATGCATCTTGTCACAGGACATACTAGCTTAGGTTCTCAAAGCTATTTGCTCAAATAACCATTTTGCTGAAATCGTGGACTGCAAACTCCTGAAAACTGTATGTGTGTGTTTTCCAGATGAAAGTCACCTCGTATCCAAGCAGAAAAAGACAATCGGAAACTGTCTAAAGTGGCAGCTTGAGTTCATCAACCCTATCAACTTGCTCAACAAACATTCCCTGTCTGAAGAAGTCTATGGAAATCCTAGATAAAAACAGTAGAATTGGGTCAACTTTTCCAAAAGAAACATGACTCGGCCATTTTTGACATGTCTTTAAAATATGAAATACAGTCAAGCTACTGCAAGCTAATGTAGAGTGGGATCTATGGTCTAATAGCTGAAGCAGGGGCAGCAACCTGGGGCATGTGACTTGAAATTGGGCTTCTGCCAAACTTGGAGGATCCTGGAGAGATAGACCCAGCTTTAAGGTCCTCTTGTGGTCTTAAGGTAAAAGGGCTCCTTGCTATTCTCTGTCTGGGTCCCTGCAGTAACAGGTAACCTGCTCTAGAGGGTAGCAAAAGTGGTCCTAACACTAAGGAACTACCATTGATGAGCTGACACCACCCCATTATTTCCACCATCATCATCCCTGTTTAACTCTCCCTATTTAACTGTTTGCTTCGATCTCAGCCAAACATGCCAGTGTCCTTCTTGGACAGTCTTTAACTGCTGGTGTGCAAGAGCCAAGAGTAGAATGTAAGTGTGACAAATTACTCCCAGAGTGAAACTGCAAAGCTATCTAAAGACCTAAAACTGTATGAAGCCTTTGAAGGTGGTGTTATAGAAACATTCACATACTATTTAAGGCATTGACAAATGAGGATCTGCTAACCTGGTTAGCAACTGAAGAGAAAAATCAACAAGGGTTAAAGGGAGAAAAGCTTTCAAAAGAGAATCGTTTGAATATAAAAAGACTGAGAGGCTCCTAAGAAAACTGATGAAGTGTCAAAGATGTTTTCTTTTTCTTTCTCTCTCTCTCTCTCTCTCTCTCTCTCTTTTTTTGGCCAAAATGTCTGTACTAGTCATTATGCCAAAGTTAACATAAAATGTGTCATTTTTTTCACAAATTTAATCACGTATTATGCAAGAAATTCAACATAATATTTGTCCTAATAGTATACAGTTGCAGCTATGCCTAAATTTTATTTGATACAATTAAAATTGACTGATTTTCACAATTTTAGGTGGATTTTCTTTAAGGGGAATCCTAATCAAACTTTTTTTTTTTTACCTTTCCTGTGAAATTTTGGTTCTGTATGAAATGGATCAATATAGGTGTCATTTTCCCACCACTAATTTTCAGATATTAACATTAAGACCACCAGGTAACACCTTATCCAATCACTTTGAGAACCTTATCCACTAAGCCCTATAAAAAACAACTTTTCCTTTTCTCTCTGAAGCTGTGATGCCTACTGTATTAGTAGGGTTCTCCAGAGAAAGAGAACCAATAGGATGTGTATATGCAGAAGAGATTTATTTTAAAGAATTGGCTCATGCAATTGTGGAGGCTTGGCAAGTCTAAAATCTGATAGAGAAGGCTGGCAGGCTGGACACTTAGGAAAAGTTGCAGTTTGTGACCAGGAAAGGCAGGTGGTGCACATGAAATCTGTACAGCAGCTGCCAGAGTGCTCCCTCTTGCTCAGGGAAGAACTCAAGTCAGTGTTTGTTCTATTCAGGTGTTTCACTGGGTGGATGAGGCCCACCCACATTAAGGACAACCTGCTTTACTCAAATCCCACTGATTTAAATGCAAATTTCACCTAAAGACCTCCTCACAGAAAAATCCAGAATAACGTTTGATCAAATATCTGGATACTGTGATCCAGACAACTTGACACATACAATTAACCGTCACATCTGCTATGAACTAGACATGACTAGGAGACAAGACCAAATTGAGAGAGGGTCCTAAGTAGAGAGGGGCATGCAAAGAAGTTCTGAGAACCAGATCCAGGAATAGTGCCTTCCCCATGATGATGCTTCCCGGCCAACACACGATGGTAGGTAGAAGAGCAAGAGATTGTTAACAATGTCATGAGGCAGGCTATTGTTGGCTAAAAATAGAAAAGTGCAGAGCAGTAGACAGCCAGTGCATCACACATCTCTCGAGCACCACTTCAAAGTCCTCCCCGTCCACCCTACCTCTTATTCCAGCTGCTACTATGGTGATGTAAAATAGTTTGTTTTATGGCAAGGAAAGGAAAATTTAAAGACAAGCTTTCTCTGCCCTTTGGCCTCCTCTTCACCCGCCTCTCCTGTGCATCATATATCTGCATTATTTATCCACCAAACCTCCCCTATCAACAGAAATACCTGCTCAACCTTAAAGAGCGACATTCTCCCAGCATCAACAAGACAACTTCTTAAAAGATACACACCTTCTTGATCTTGTAAGAGGTCACGATGACACTTAGACATGGGTTGTATAAACTGTCAATAATGTGTCATTTAATGTACAGCCCTCTGTCTCAAAAAAACTTAACTGTCTTGACTTCTAGTGGATGGAACAGTTCTCAGAGCTTTCTGAGATGCTCTTCCCAGGTTATAATCCTGAAGTTTGGCTCAAATAAAATTTTCCATTTCTTTCTTAGGTTGACTAATTTTTCATCACCAGTGACCAGGGCAGCAGAGTCTTTGATCAGCTCTGACAGGGACAACTGGACAGAGCCACTTCTCAAGCCTGCACAGCATACATCTCCTTCCTGCCTGGGATTTCTGTGACATCCCAGGTGGGCTACCCAAGAAAACCTCCTGAAAACTCAGCATGTGCACATCAGAAATGAGGGAAAACTCATGCTCCTGGGGCCAGCCTTGGTCAGTGGAGAATGAGTTCCTAGACATGTTTCCTAAGGGTCCCTAGAAGGAAGAGCCACCTGTGGCAGTAGTCAACTTCATTAAAAATTTCCTTCTTTGTGATTTCACTCCCCCTTCCCTGCACTCTTGCTCCTTATGATGGCATTCCCAGGTAAACCACCTGCCCTGTAGTTCTGCATCTCAGGCTCTGTTCTTGTATCTAAATCAGAAGGTGAAAATCTTTCCTCTGCATTTGTAAAAGGATTTAAGTTAAGCATTAGGGTCTACTGATTACCAAATACTAGATTGTATGTTATTTTAACCTATGCCACAAAAAACCATAATTGAACAAGGAGTATGTGGAGAAGCTGGTAAAACTGAAATATGAGTAAGTTCAAAAGTCTATGAAAAACAGCAGATACAGTTCATTTCCTAAGTTTCTCAGTTCTCCTAGCCTGAATAGCTGATCTCACAGTCCCCATTTAATTGCTCATGTTTACCCTGCTACACTCTTGCCATTATTTCTGAACTACATTGGTCCCTTCTGGCTTTTTATCTGACCAAATAGCTCCTTTGACTTAAGAGATTCCCAGCAACCCAATGATGCTCCTAATTATTAACTGGTTGTTGTAAGCCTTATCAGAAACAGCTTACTTTTTATTTCTACAATCCCTTAAGAGATATTATTTATTAAGGACTCAGAAAAATATATTTTAAAACACGTTTAAGGCTTGGAAGATAAAGAATAGTCTAAAAATAGCATAACTAGCTAAAGAACCAAAGATTATTCCAAGTTCATGCATTCATTTGATACCGTGCCAGCCACCATGCAAGCAAACAGGAGAGGACCTGGAATCCTCTCAGGAACCCAGGAAAAACTGAAAGGCCTTCCATTCTAACATGTTTGTTTCTGAAGTGCCAAGCATAAAACCCAATTGCCTGACCACAGGGGACAGTAGTTGCCTCTGCCTGACCGTTCCCTAGGCCAAGGAACTGGCTCTGAGGCAGGCATGTGACATGCTGACCGATCAGAGCATCTCCTCAGGGTTTTTAGTTTGAAGGGAAAGGAGAGGGGTCTTGACTTTTGTGTCACAGGGTTGGGAGAGTGAGGTAGGGCCTGACAGTGGCCTTCTTCCCTGCCACGTGGAGAAAATTTGTACACAGTGAGAGAACATGAACCTACAGAGTCAGGCAGGAGTGAGAGATGGACAGGTAGGCAGCTGTCATATTTCCAAATATCTGCACCTTTCATGCCTGAGGCCTATTCTACTCATTTCAGGAACATCAGTTTAAAATTCCATTTAATCATTCTGCTAAAACGGGCTTTTTGTCACTGTCGGTTGGAAGCGCCCTTGCGGTGTCCTATGAGAAAGGTCAATTGAGGAACATCTTTTCTCTGCTCTTCCGTTTTTTGTGAGGGGGTTGTTTTTATCCTAAACACTCCTGGCCCCTGCCTGTGCCTTTATTCACTTCATCTTGGAGAATGTTTATTAATTCATCCAACTGGTAAATTTGAGAAGAGTGAACAGGCCCCACTTAGCTCAGCTGCTTTCTTTGGTCTTCCTGGAGGCAAGCTAACTGCAGTGAGGGGAGTTCTCTCTCACCTCCTGGCTGCAAGTTTTCCCAAAAATGAACTCTATGGTGAGGCCCGATTGGTCCAGGCCTGCCAGGAATTGCAGGAGATAGGGGTAAAATATTCTGAATTCTAGAGATTAGTAACAGTAGGCCCACTTTCCTACCAAGAGAACCATGTTCTTTAGCCTGCTCTTTGAAGTAATAATAGCAGTAGTAATACCAGGCCCTTGTTTTTCCCTCAGTACTTTAAGTATTTAATCCTCACAGCAACCTTTTGTGGCAGGTATACTCTTGTTATCCTGGTTTGATGTTTAAGTATATGAGACATCAACAGTGTAAGCGACTTTCCCTAGATGACACCATTAGAAAGTAGCAGACCTGGGACTCAAATGCAGATCCTGGGATCTAGAGTCCATGATCTAACCACTATTCCACGGATCACATGAGATGTACTAACAGAGATGCATTTGCCGTACTCTTTTTGCCTTTATCTGCCTTCTTCTTTTGTCTTAATTCTCAGTTTATCCAAAGGAAACTCTTAATGGGGTCCCTTTAAAAAAAAAAAAAACCTGAACACTGATTTAATCACGTTTTGGGATGATTTCTACATGCAAGCTATACCTAAAGAGCTATGCCCAATACTGTGCCCAATACTAAAGTTCGGTGAATACTGATCAGCCATCAATTTAATGTTGATCCTATTTATAGCAGAGTAAACCTACATGAGCCAGGAAAATTCGACTTCACAGGCCACAAACTCTTTTCTCTTGGTCAACAACAACAATAAAAATCAACTCTGCAATTTTCTTTAGTGGGCTTTATGTTTCACTACTGATTTTTATGATGCCTATCATAAAGTTTTGATGATTTCAACATACACGGTGTGATATTACACACGTACCAGTTAGGTGAGCTTCATTCTTAAAGAGTCAGTTGCTCTAATGGAGGATGAACAGTCCAGAAAGGGCCAGTTAGGAAAACATGAAAACGCCTAACTCCAGAGGCAGCTACCACAAGGGCTTCACCAGCTAATCGAACCTCCATCCACACCACAGGAGATGATAATGAACATAGCAAACATTAAAAAACAAGTTTCACCTGGTGGAAAGAGTAGCCTGTTTTCTAGTATGACTATTAGAAACGACCTTCTCTTGAAGAAAGTAAAGATGTATCAATTGGCTACAACAGTTTAAAACAGGATATGAGAAACAAGCACCAGCCTATAGCCTCTATCTTTAGAGACGGATCCTGGGGCTTCATCTCTTAACAATCTGACATCCCAACATTTTATTAGGAGGATTTCTGTCTGACTGATGGCAATGGTAAGAATGCTGCCTCTGGAATGCTGTTATAGCCATTACACTGTATGGTTTTGGTCAGGACATTTAGAAGAACATGGACCTGGAAATTAATCAAGCCTTCAGAACAGGTTTACAAAATGGTTTATGTCAGCTTGTTAAAGAATGTTGACTTAATATCTTACATGTGGCAAAACCTAGTTTGCCTTAATTATAACCTGGTAACAAGGTTTTAGGGATATAGCTAACCTATACCCATAGCTGGCTACCATCATCTACCAAAACGAACTTAAGAACTGTGTACCATCAAATTGATTTAGGTCAGCTGTAATACAGATAATGGAAGAAAATGGGAATTTTCTATGTTCCTCAAATGAATCTAATTTGTAAAGTATCTGTAAATCTCTGAAAGCACAAACACCAATATGAAGTGGCTACAGTAGATTTCCCTCCCTCACCTGAGAAAGATGTATGACCCAGTACATAAGTTTGTCTTCTTCCCTTAGAGACTTTACTGAACCTCTGTTAAAAACAATTGTCCTAAAATGTAGTCTTTTGCCAAGGCCTCTAGAACATAAGACATCCTAAAATATCTTGAAGAGATCCAATAAAGGAATAGTTGATAAACTCTCTAATTCAAAACTGTGTTCAAATGGAATCCTTGTAGACCTGTGACAGTATATACTCCAGTAGTAACAACTCCATGATATTGCTGACTTTGAAGATGGAGGAAGAAGTCATGAGCCAAGAAATATAGGCAGATTTTAGAAGCTAGAAAAGACTTGGAAATGGATTCTCTGCTAGAATTTCCAAAAGGAATGTAGACTCACTGTGATTTTAGCCGTAGGAGACCTATTTTAAGGTTTTGACCTCCAGAACTATAAATTAATGCATTTATGTTGTTCTAAGCCACTAAGTTTTTGGTAACTTGTTATAGCAGCAATAGCAAACTAATACACATAAATGGAAAGAAATAAGGAAATTTAAGACCACCCACTCCCAATAGCTATGCCCTACATTTTCTTTACAGCTTTGTGACCACCAAAACTGACATCACCCTGGCTCCATTGCCTCTGGCTTCTGGGCTATCAGACACTAAGAAGAGAAAGGTGTCGGGATATTTCTTCCCTTACTCTTTCTGCTTCAGTGCCATGATCCTTGCAGTAGCTGTACCCGCCTAGACCCTAGTTAATGTGAGCAGCTCTCATCCACAGTGAAGCCAACCAAGCTCTGGTTACACTATTTTCTCTCTGTGTCACCTGGTAAATTTTACCTCGTAATATTTGAAACATCTGAAGTCATTTGAAGGGTCAGTGATGAATCTGTAGGTGATCTCAAATTCTGAAGCCCTGCCCTATTTCTAGCATTACCTAAGATCCTTTCTCCAAAGAAAAATTGAGCCCTTTCTGGAAAAGGCTACAACCTTATATCAATTTGGGGCAATTCCCAGCTGTCTGGTTAGGTTTAGGGCACCACAACAGTTAATATTAGATCTCTTCTCTTGTTTCTGTCTTTTAAAAAGTTAGCTTAACACTCCCACTAGTAAAACTTCACATGCCGCAGAAATAAAAATAAGAGGGATCATGCCTTCTTTATTGCCAACAGAATACCAGAGGAGGTTTTGCTTAAGAGCAACTAATGTGAACGTGAGAATTATCAAAAAAAGCCCTACTGCTTTAAAAATTCTTTTTAAAAGTATTTTCTTGCTGTTCTGAAACTGTTAAGTTTTTTTGGCATAAAATGCAATGTTTTGGTTAATCTTCACTACATAAGTGTTCACAATGGAACTAACAGAAAAGGCACTTAGTTGTGTATTTTATTAAACCAATTAAAGGATTTATGGAGAGAAGAAATCAAGTTAACTACCCTAGAAAAGAAAAAGAAAAACAGTCTTTTGTACTTGAGCCAGCGCCTGCATAGTTTCACAGGTGCCCCACACACGTGATGTCATTTTGTTTGGGGCAAACTCTCTCCCACAAAGACAAATGAAAGAACTTCTTTTAAAATAACCCTTGCACCTCACACAGATGGTCACATCTAAAATAAACCTCCAGACTGCACCTCAGAGTTTTCTCAAGAAACGTTCTTTTAGGGCTGCCAAAGGGCAAGAAAGTGATGCTGAATGTGCTGACTGCTCTATTGAAGAAAAATGAAAAATACAGTTTTTCTGTTCTGATTAGAATAAAAGTCATGGTCCCTGACTAGTACTTTTATCTACACGAAGATGTCTTTTCTTGGAGTTCAGGTCTTTTGAGCATGAGCCATCCCCCAACCCTACCTTACCCCATTTTTCTTGCTTGACTCTTGTGATAAACTTTTCTCTGCTCAAAGAAGAAAAAAACCTTTTTTGGCTTTTTAAAAATTAGTCTTTGATAGTACAGATTCAGTAATGTTCTTTTCTTTGCTGCCCTTTGATTTAGTCTTCAGGGTCATCATATCCTATAGCTATCTCCAAAACTCTGTGGATCAGTGTCCTGTAATTACTTCTCTAGTCTTGCCACTCATCACAACACTTGGGTCCCCCCAAAGTTTCCCCCTACCCTGCCTCTGGCTTTGAGGCCCTACCATAGCAGATCTGCCTTCTGCTCTGGCTGGGCACCTAACCCACCCTGGAGCTCTACTACTGTCATGGCTGGGTGGGGCGTTCTCAGTATTTCTCCTGTAGGGGGCAAGCACTGCTTTACAGGATACCAAGGAGGCACCCCCAGCTTTCCTACTTAACTTTTAATTGTCAACTAAATCTTCTAAGCTTTTTGTTATTTTTTCCCCAGCGCATCAATTGACGCTAACAATGGCCATCCAATTCCATTTTCCTTATAGTTAGGATTTTCCCACATTTCTCAAATGCTAGAAACACCTCATGAACTAATACATTTTCTTCCAGTGGTATACCATTCCAGTTTGTCTCTAGAGAAAATTCTAACAATTGCACTGTTTGCTATCATATTCCAGGCACTATTTGTGCTTCGACTTCCATCAGTTTTGGAGTCTCCAGGACCAACTGAAGATGGGTGAAATAGCTTCAAAAATCCCATCCCCACACTTGCTTTCTTGGGCCACTCTGGGACCATCTGCCACTGGTTGGGTTTCTCAGGAAGCCAATTCTGAGACAGAAATTGGCAAGTAGGAGGTTTATTAGGGACTGCTCTTGCATCAACACCTGTGGAAGGGAAGGGATGAAAGCAGGATTGGCCAGAGAGAGAAGTAAAGATGTAATGTGGTCTCAAGACAATGCCTCAGCTGACCACATGAGACATTTCAAAGATGGATTGACCCTTCAGAGCACCCTCATGTTGGTCTATCAGTCATTTGTTTTGATCTGCCCTAGGAAAAGGATGTAAACTTGGTTAAGGAGGCTGTAATCACTTTATGGGATTGATAGCTGAGAGCTAATTGCAGGTGACACTCCCAGCAGCTGAACTGATAAATCCTTTACTCTTAGAGAAGGCTGTGGATAGCAAATCACAATCCTCCTCCTTGTGATTTAAAACTTTAGCCCATAATCTCAGTGAAAGTGGGAAACAAGTTTATTCCGCACTAGACATCTAGTCCTTGAGTTTTGACATTTTTGGGTTGAATGAACAAAAAAGAAAAAAGATTACAAGAGATTTTGAGTTTGAAGAAAAAGAAGACACAAGAAATGCTGACTTAGAAAGGTGGAGTGTTAACTGGGACAGCCTCAACAAAATAAACTGAGAATGGAGGGGGAGGGGGGCACAGATAGCATCTAGGATGAAGCAGCAAGAGAAAGTGAAAATATTTAGGAAGTCCTCAGATAAGCAGAACAATTGATTTTTATAGCGGTTAAAGAAGGTATCAGTCACCTGATTTTTTTTTTTTAAACAATGAAGGCAAGGAGAATATGTGGTACTCAGATCCCAAGTGAAATCTGGAAACTATCTAATGTTCATCGCTTCCTCAAAAAGAAAAGTCTACAATAGGACACATCAAGATAATGACAAATCTCCACATGGGCCAGACTGCTGACAGCAGAGCAGACCAGCCTGGCACCATTATCCTGACTCATGTACCTCACATACTTGGCAGAGGCAACTGGAATCCTTAATCAGAGACATAGTCCCCACCTGCCACCTCCAACCAGCTCAGAGCTGTCCAAACTGCAATCGCAGGTGGTTCCAGCCAATCAGCATCTCTCACAGGCCTTGCTTTTCTAAAGTGGGAGAGGTATGACGGTCCTTGGTTTGAAAGTCCTGCCTACCACTTCCCCTACTCCACCTCACTTTCAGGGGCCAGGCTCTGACCGGACTGCATCAGACTCCCTGCTTGGCAGAACTTCCCCATTCAGAACCTGACTTTGGTCTCTCATCTTTATTATTTTTCTTTAACAATAATATTCTTTAAAAAGTACTGAAATACAGTTCCACCCTGTCTCCTCATTCACATATTCTTTCTCAGTCTCCTTTTAAACTGTTTTTTCTCAGTTTCTATAAAAATCATTAATTTTGAACAATACAAATATTTTATTTCAGATAAGTGACTCAATAATAAAAGTGATGTAAAATATACTAATCAAGCCTTTGAAAGCTTAAGTGCTTTTATTCACATCTATGTTTTAATTTAATCTAATTTAGTTGAGTTTTTGTTTTATTGGGATTTTTTTTGGCTTAGGTTTAATTATCTACAATTAACTGCTCCATGTAAAGTTTATTTAAAACCAGAATTAGTTCACTGAGATTTTCCTTGTTTTAGTCTATGACGATCAGAAATATAACAGTCACAACAACTTACTTTGGTTTTCTTTTTGCATTGGCAAATTTTCTGTAATCCACATGCATCAAAATGATACAAAAACCAAGGAAATATTCATTTCCCCATAAAAATCTGACTCTTATTCTTTAATTCATATAGTAGGTATTGGAAGAGCCGAACTAAAATGATGCCATACTCTAAGGATCTGTTAAAGATATTTCTAAATTGATGTCATTGAAATTTTTAAATATTTTAACAGCAGTATAATATATTGACAAAGATACTTCTGTATTATACACTAATTTTCAGTTTCCTATGATTCATACTCCATGAAATACTTTTATTTTAGTATGTACTATCAACATTTAGTAATACTTTAGTATTTAGTATAATTTAGTTTAAGTTTTTTTTTTAAATAATCAACTGTGAGCTAGCATTTTAGAAGATGAGCTTTTATAGACGCTTTAAATGAAATCCAGTTCAAAAGAAATCTTGGAATAAAAAGCTTAATCAATTAAAAGGCATTTACTAAGTAGGCGGCATGATGTTAATTTGGCACTAAGGAACACAAAGCACAAAAGGACAGGTGTCTGATGGGAACACAATCCCTGTTTTGCTGTCTCCCCCGCCAGGGCCTGCATCTAAGCCTTCATTCCCTCGCATCTGCATAACTGAAATATCTGTCTGGTCCTTCTCCCTCCCAGTCCCCACTGTCACCTCCAGCCACACCCCATGTGGCAGCCTGCACAGATCGCCAAGTTCCTCTTCCTAAACTATTCTTTTTATTATATTTTACTTCCTCCTAAAAAATATTTAAGATAAAGTCCAAGATCTTCAGTCATATATAGAGTGAAAAACAATTTTAGACTCAGATCCCAACCCACACCCTGGTTTGGACACTTATCTGACTGACTTGAGTAAGTTGCTTGATGTTGTGAGTGAAATGGATACAATTATCATTACCTCTCTAGGGTGAGCAGAGGAACAAATGAATAGTGTACGTAAAACCTGCCAACTTTACTCAATTTGTTCTCTTCCCTAAACTCACTGGCTTTGGATATCTTTTGTTTTATCTGACCTTGTTTTCCTTTCTAATTAATTCATCTCTTTAAAAGACTTTTCTGCATCAACACTCTTTGCCATATTATGTTAACTACACGCAACCTTTGCACATGGCTTTAGTTTTCCCACCCCCAAGCTTTGGTTTATGACTTTTAAAAAGTAACATCTATTTATGAGCTGATATTGTGTTGTACTGATATATTAGCTTATTTAATCTTAATACATAATATATTATTACAGATTAGGAAACTGAGGTTTCAAAAGGTTGAGAAACTTTAAATGCATTAGCATCTATCACTGTGAGGATGGTACTCTTATTTTTCCCTTTTACAGATAAAAAAATCTTAAAGAGGTTAAAAAAGTTATGAGTAGTGGTTTCAAACAATTTAGGTCGGCTTGCTTCAAAAATGATAGAATGGGGTAGGGGTGGGTATAGCTCAGTGGTAGACTGCATGCCTAGCATGCACAAGGTCCTTGATTCAAATCCCAGAACCTCCATTAAAAATAAGTAAGTTTTAAAAAAGTACCTCCCCTCCTAAAAAAATGATAGAATAATTGTCCCTTAATTTCCTAGGGGGAAAAAGTAAAAGATAATAGTAACAGTTTATAAACAAAACAGACAAGACAATTTTGACGACAAAGAACATGAGGGGTCCTATGATAAAGACAAAGAAATGAGGGCCTTATCCTACCAAATACGAAGATAGTATATAGCTATATCAATTTGGATGGCGTGTTACTGGCAGAGATACAGGAAATGAACCAACGGGAACAGATTACAGAATCCACAAAATGGACCCATTCATACAGAGGAATGGATTCTATGGTTGATATATATCTGAATCACTGGGGAAAGGGGGAGAGGGATGGACCCTACAATAAGTGGAAAATGAAATTAGAGCCTTACTTCATTCCACAAGCAAAATACAAAAATAAATTTCAAGTGGATCAAAGACCTAAATGTGGAAAACCAAACTGTGGAGAAGAAAGCACAGACTATCTTTTTGACCTTAGAGAAGAAAATGATTTCTTAATGCCAAAAAGCACAAATGATTTAGGAAAAACAGTGATAAATTTGTCCACGTTGGCACCCAAACCTGCAGAAGTGCCCACTTAAAATAAAATATTAAACACAATTTTTCACCTATCATAAAATCACTCAAGCAAGCTTTCTTATAGTGGTTTTTGGGAGTTTTCACAAATCACTTAATTTAAGCATTATAAAACTTTCATATTCACTTCTTTTACATTCATCATACTTTGTAATAGGTATACTAGGAGCCCATCAATATTCCTTTCAAAAGAAGGAAGATATAGAGGAAGACAAACAGTAAGATGATTCTTTGATGCCCATGACCCGGATATTTTTCTCTTTTTCCTGTGAAGTGAACTTGTGAGAGAGCATTATTTTCAAGAGACCATCTCTTTTCACAAAAATCTTCTGAACTTACAGAAAGAGCTGACAGGCACAGAATCAGTTCAACCCCAAATCTAAGGCTGAGAAAACAAGTGGTCTTCCTGAATCTCTAGAGCTTTTAATGGCCACTCTTTAAAAAAAAAATATATTGAAGTATAGTTGCTTTATGATATTGCATTAGTTTCAGGTATATAGTGTAGTGATGCCATATTTTTTGCAAATTATATTCTGTAATAGGTTAGCACAAGATAATGGGCATAGTTCCCTATGCTATACAGTAAATTCTTGTCATTTATCTATTTTATATTTAGTAGTTTGTATCTGTTAATACCATATTCCTAATTTGTTCCTCCCCTAACCTTGTCCCATGTGGTAACCACAAGGTTGTTTTCCATATCTGTGAGTCTGTTTCTATTTTGTAAATATATTTATTTATATTATTTTTTAGATTCTACATATAAGTGATATCATATTTGTCTTTCTCTGTCTGACTTACTTCACCAAGCATAATATTAGAGGTCCATCCACACTGCTGCAAATGACAGTATTTCATTCTTTTTCATGGCAGAGTGATATTCCATTATATATGTATGTATATGTATATTTACTTATATTTATATACATATAAAACATCTTCTTAATCCAATCATCTGTTGATGGGCACTTCGACAGCTTCCATGTCTTGGTTATTATAAACAGCACTGCTACGAACATTGGGGTGCATGTATCTATCATATGGTAGCTCTATTTTCAGTTTTTTAAGGAACTTTCATACTGTTTTCCATAGGGGCTACAGCAACTTACATTCCAACCAACAGTGTAGAAGGGTTCCCTTTTCTCTACATCCTCTCCACGACTTGTTATTTGTAGACTTTTTGATGACAGCCATTCTAATCAGTGTGAGGTGATACCTCATTGTGGTTTTGATTTGCCTTCCTCTAATAATTAGCAATGTTGAGCATCTTTTCATGTGCCTGTTGTCCATCTGTATGTTTTCTTTGAAAAAATGTCTGTTCAAGTCTTCTCCCTATTTTTTGATTGGGTTGTTTGTTTTTTTGATATGGAGTTATATGAGCTGTTTGCATATTTTGGATACTAACCCCTTGTAGGTCACATCATTTGAAAATATTTTCTTCCATTCAGTCAGTTGTCTTTTTGCTTTGTTGGTGGTTTCCTTTGCTGTGCAAAAGCTTTTAAGTATAATCATGTTCCATTTGTTTATTTTTGCTTTTATTTCTTTTGCCTTGGGGGACTGATCCAAGAAAATATTGCTACAATTTACATCAATGGATGTTTAGCTTATGTGCTTTTCTAGGAGTTTCATTTCTTACATTTAGGTCTTTAAACCATTTTGAGTTTATTTTTATATATGCTGAGAGGAAGTGTTCTAATTTTATTATTTTATATGTGGCTGTCCAGTTTTCCCAGCACCACTTGTTGAAGAGACTGTCTTTTCTCCATTATATATTCTTGCCTCCTTTGTTACAGATTAATTGACTATCAGTGCATGGGTTTATTTCTGGGCTCTCTATTCTGTTCCATTGATCCATGTGTCTGTTTTTGTGCCAATACCACACTGTTGATTTCTGTAGCTTTATAGCATAGCCTAGGAGGGTTATACCTCCAGCTCTGTTCTTTATTCTCAGGATTGCTTTGGCAGTTCGGGGTCTTTGGTGGTTTCATATAAATATTAGGATTACTTATTCTAGTTCTGTGAAAATAGGCATTTTGATAGGGATTGCATTAAATCAGTAGATTGCTTTCGGTAGTATGGACATATAATGGCAACTCTTGAATCCCACATTTTGACTCTTTTTTAACCCTCTTCAGAAGTGCTTTTTTTCCCTTATTTACACTAGATAAGATCCACCTTCACTTTCTGGCCTCCACTTCCAGCCACCACTATTAACAGTTACAGTGACTTGTTATGAACTTATCTCCTATGTCATCTTGGTTTGCAATATTCTTAATAAAATCAAATAGAAATGTCTCAATATAAAAAAATAGACATAAATAACAGAATCCATGAGACATCTGGTTTTAACCTTTAGCCAACTCGGAGTCCTCGTCTCTCTTCTAAGAAGTGTTGATCTCAGTCTCACTTCACTCGTCATCAACCAACACTGCTAAATATTTATTTTGCAATGTCTAACCAAATGCTTTAAAGAAATTTTCTTGGCCTGCAGGATTAAGAAAACATCTTCAGCCCAGAACTAAAGGTTCTCCATGATACTACTGTCTCTACCTATCAGCTTAATCCTTTTCTTGTCCATAACCTGCCTTCTCAAGTTCCATATCTTCTATGATGCTCTACCTACCATCTAACATACACAGATCTTCCATCCCTTCCAAATGCCATGTATCTGTCCAATAATCTTCCCTCTAGCAGCATCCACAGTTAACTTCTAACACGTCCTTGACATTGTGGCCTCCACCAAAGGTGAAAATTGGCTGGTAACTTTTACCATGATTATCACAAACTGAAATGCTTAACACTAGGTGAATTTAAGTCAAATCAGATCAGAGGATTCTAGCAAAGTGGCAGCCTGGACACAACTCACTTTCTCCTATCACCAGATTCAATCTGTCTACCTCTTTGAGTCGGAAGACTGCCTAGAGACTCAACAAGCAGGGAGAAAAGCCAGTCAGAACAGATGGAATTTCCACTTAGGGAAGTGGCTGAAGTACAGCAAAGGTGAACAGAAATTAAAAGATCTCCTTGTGGAGTCTTAAGTTCAAATACAATGCAAAGAAACATTTTTGAGAGAGAAAATTATCCTAAAAATTACTCTGTGAATGAGCTGAAATAGAAGTCAGCCATTTTTAAGATCCATACTAATGGTTTGGAAGAGTATGTGGAAGCTGCATTTTAAAGCATGGCACAAAAATATAAAAAGAAGGAAACTGAAAAGAAAAAAAGACAAAGTATAAATCTCAGAAATTTGTGCTTTTTCTAATTTCTTATTGTGTAAATTATGTTGTTTTATCTCTTTAAAAATGAAAGCACATAAAGCCATAAACTTTCCTTCACCATGTCCCACAGATTTTTTTGTATCTTTTCCTTTGCTTCATACAGAGTTTATAATTTGATTTAAAGCTGCTACAAGGCTTATCTGGGAGTGTGCTTATTTTTCAAATACATAATTTTTAAATCAAATTTAATTATTCATTTTAATTTAATGAGTGCATAAAGTAAAAATGTTGCCTGTAAAATACTTTTTTGAAATTTGTAGTCAGATACACAATCAATTTTTGTAAATGTTCATAGGTTATATTTGTGAAAATGTATATTATATTTGAGGATTATAAGTTTCTATATGAGTGTATATTCAATATAGTTTATGGAACATATTTTAAATTTTTAAATATAAAATTTCTTCATGTCAGTATTTTTTATTTTCATTGATGTCCTTATTCACATTTGTTAAGTTTGACTTCTGCTATACATAATGCTTAACACAATATTAACAAATAAGATTTAGCAATATATCAAAATATTAATACACTGTCACCAAGAAATTCTTACTTTAGGAAAGTAAGGAATTTTATCAATATTATCTATATATCAACATAATCAGGAATTGTGTCCACATAATCTATTATATCAACAAAATGAAGAAATGTCATATCATAAATGCTGAAACTGTATTTAATAAAATTTAACAACCATTCTTGATAAAAATCCTCAGTAAAATAAAATGTATTAGAATCAGGACATTTACTAAAAACCAAGAACATTTTCCTTAATGGTGAAACACTAAAATGAGCTATCAGCATTATTATTTAGCATTGTTTCAAAAGTTCTAATAAATACAAGAAAGTTAAATGACTAGTATAAACATTAGAACAGAAGAGATTCTTAAAAGCCTCTTTTGTTGATATAACTGAATGACTAAAAAACAATCTATTCAAGGAAAAATCTAATAGCAATAACAAGAAACTCTGTGTGGAATACAATACAAATTACCAGGGGGGAAAAAGTAATAGTTTTGCTCTCTTTCAGCTATAAAACACCTAAAGAAAGAAAATGGTATTCAGAAAAAATTCAACATAGCAATAAATGTAAAAATACTTGGGAATAAATTTAATAAGACAAACTCAAATCCTATATGAAGAAAATCATAAAATTTTACTAACATATGGAATAATACACCATGTTCATGAATGGGAAGACAACATATGAAAAAGATTAAATTTCCCCAAATTAATAAATAATCCCAATGTCATTCTAATTAGATTTTCAATGGAGGTTGTTTGTCATTTTATGTTGGTGGGGGATTGAGATGGTAAGGGGTGTTTGGAGAAAATGATTTCAAAATTTTGAAGTTTACAGGAAGGATAAAACATCTGATGACAGCCAATAAATTTAAATTATTTAAAAAGCAAGAGTAGTTATTAGTTAGTACTGATCAATTTTAAAAATGAAAGTTCAAGACTTTAAAATGTCAAAATTTAGGGCAGGAAATAGAGAGGAATATTTTCTGTAAAGGAAAACATAAATCCTGATTTCCACTCCCTGCCTCTGTTCTCTCTAAACCTGTCCCTCTTTCTGACTTCTCCAGTTTAGTTAAAGATACTGCCATGCACCCAAACATAACTCAAATCTATGATCTTCCTTCAATCCTCAATACTACCACTCCAGTCTAAACCATTCTCATCTCCATCCTAGACTGATGAAAAAACCTATATGTCTTGCAGCTTTCACTCTTGCCGATCTAATCCAGTCTTCTCACAGCAAAGAAAGTAGTATTTCAAAAACCTTGATTGTCTTCCCAGGGTACTTAGACCAAAACCTGAGCTCTCCACTTCTCCAGAGTCCTACAAAGCTTGGTTCCAACTGTATCACTAAACATCTCATCTTATACCACTCTCTCCTCTCGCCCACTGTGCTCCAGCAATAATGCCCTTCCTTCAGTTCTTTAAATACACCAAGCTTGTTTCAGCTGTGGGGATTTCCCTGCTGGCCTTTTGTCTTGCTATGACTTTGCCCTGGTCAGCGTATAGCTGGTGCCTTAAGCATTTCCTCCTCAGATATCCCTTGACCACCTTTCAGAGCACCCTATGTTAATTACCTGCATAGCACTAAATATTGTTGGATCTTTTGTGTATTTATTTGCTTATTCAGTGTTTATGCCCACATGAAAATGTAAGCTCCAAGATAAGCAACTTGTCTACCTGGTCTCTTCGGCACCAGATATAGTGCCTGACAAACAGCAGGCACTTGATAAATATTTGTTAAATCAAAGAACAAATGCTTGACCAAAGTTTTATTTCTGAGAGTGTTTTCCTAAGAAAATTCTGAGCCTCCAGAAATGGGTTTGCTTTGAAAGGTCATTGAAGAAGTGTGCTGTATGTGTCATATACACAGGGCTTTATTATTTCAAAGGAAGGCATTTTTATAGCCTAATTTCTGGAATATTTTTTAAATCTAACAAAAACACAAAGCATTGCCTTATACCTGAAGTAATCATTATCAAATATAGATTGACTGCCTTCATCTCTCAAACATCAAGAGACTGATTAGCAACATCCAACATCTTGACTGTAGGAGACCTTGACGTATATACTCAGTGTGTTATAATGAGTCATATAAATTAGCTGCCACATATTTCAAGGGAGACATTAATTTCCCACCACCTATTTCTAAATCCTAAATTCACCCGCAATGAGGTGATCAGTCACCCACAAAGCTTGGTGTCAACGAAAAGGCCTCATTTGATATTAACATATGTCCTAGCTTGGGGCAAACAGGGGAGAAGCAGCATGATGGACCGGATAAATGATGGACCACACTCTGCGTAATTACTCTGAAGTGCTCTTCTCCACCAACGTGCTCGCCTCATAAGGTTCACTGTCTTCTTCCTTACTTGTAGGTGTCAGAAAATGAGTAAGGATTTCTGATTTAAACTAAGTTTCTCCAGCTCTAAAGATTTCCCTGAACTTTTCTGAGACTGCTTGGCCTCAGTTTCTCCCATAGTTAAGATTATCCTTCAGGCTTATTTTTTCAACACAACATGCAAGTCTGATTGTTACTCCTGAACCAGCTAACAACTATTTGACAAAGCCATGGCAACTATTGGTAAAACTATAAGGAAATGTTGGCCCTGTTATGGACTGAATTGTGTGTCCCCCCAAATCCACATGATGAAGCCCTAATCCCCAGTGTGATTGTATTTAAAGATAGAACCTTTAAAGAGTAATTATCTCTTTACTAGTAATTACTCTTTACTAACTTACTAACTAGTAAGTTAGATGAGGTCATAAGGGTGGCGCTCTAATCCAATAGGATTAGTGTCCTTAAAAGAAGAGAAAGAGACACCAGGGGTGTGTATGCATTGGACATCTGTTTGAAAGCCAGGAAGAGAGGACGTACCAGGAATCAACCATGCCAACACCCTGATCTTGAAGTTTCAGTCTCCAGAATTGTGAGAAAATAAATGTCTGTTGTTTAAGCCACCCAGTTTGTGGTATTTTTGTTATGATAGCTCTAGATGTCCTCCTGATCCATTCTAGTCCTGAGACTCCAACATTTACCCCATCACCTTCCCATATCTCTCTTCTCCCAGTCCCTTACCTTGTCTCATACCTAGGGCACACTGACTTTATTTGGACTGCCATTATCTGGGCATATGCCAGCTGCAGGCAGGAAAGCTCAAGTAGATTACATGGAGACTCTTTTTAATGCAGTCCTGGATATGAAACCTCAAGGGCAGAATATACTCAGTAGCTGAACAAAGCTGTTTTCTTCCAGGAACATCTGCTTTAGAGGAAAGCTATAGTTTCTACATATAGAACCTAAAATAAAAGTTGTAGAATAGCTTTCCAGTGCCTTTCCTAGATTAAAAACAAAATCTGTCCTAATTAGCTGCTAACAATATGCTATAAAACCATCTCCTTTCTCCATGTATCAGTGATAGCTGCTCAAGTTCTTCAAACAATATGAAGTGTGGATACAGGGGGGTGAGGACCAAGTTTATCTCTATCTAATACACCAAACCTGGAAAAGGAAGAGGCTAAAAGAATGAGAGACTTTAGCTATGGGAAAACAATGAAAGGAAGTATAAAACACAATTTGAAGGGGAAAAAAAGAGCATGTTCTTCCCTGAAATTCCACTTTAAATTTTGTCTTTGAGGATAATGTAAAACACTAATCAGCAACTCTGGGGAACAGGAAATCATGTTCAACTTAGATTTCCATCTCCATCATGTAACTCAGTGATTAAGCCAAGGAAGAAGATGTAGTCATTCTTTTGGGACATGAGGGGAAAAAGATAATGACAGCTTCCAGTGCTTTGGCATCTTAAGGACCAAATATTGACATATAAGAGAAAACCATTATCCAAAGGACCAGCAGAATCAGAATATTCTCCCTCCCTATGAGGCCCAGGAAATGAGGAGGCCAGCCATTCACAGGCTACTATATGCCAGGATTTAGAGTCAGAGCATCCATGTGTTTGGGGTCCAGGCACTGAGCACCTGCCTGCCTCAAATAAGCTGGGTCTTCCAATAGGTCAGAGATCCCTGCAATATCAGTATTCACATCCTACTAAACTGACGGAAAATGTGTACGTGTTAGACAGGAGGCAGAATGAGGGCTTGTGTCCCAGGCCACCACTCCCTCTCTTCCAGGTACCCCAGACCACCTCAAACACTGCCAGAAAGGGAGGCTGAAAACCATCAGTAAATCTATTAAAAACCAGTTCTCTTCTTCATGTATTCAATCTTTATTTCAAAAAGAATAATCTCCAACATCGACACTGGAAACAAATAGAGAAAATAATATATACAGCTACTAGATCTGATGGAAAACTCTCTTAAAAGGCCAAATACACTCTCATCTATTTTGGTTTCTTCTACCTGGTTGATTCGTAATCTACCCAATTATTCTATATGCTGATTTGAAAGCTGAGAGGAAGCCAATATCATAGAAAGGTAAAAAGTCCAGTCATCCAGTTTTGAGAAAGAATACCCAGCAGATCAGTCTCTCTGAGTGACCATCATTTGTTCCACTCTTCTATAACTCAGAGGAATAAATGAATATTCTATAAATGCTCATCCAACTTGTAAAAAGCTTATAAATTATTATTCACAAGTAAAGTTTATTGAATACTGACTTTTCAATTAAGGTTATAAATTATGAAGCAACAGTGCATGGCCATTTGTGTTTTACAAGCTATTAGCGGCAACTTTATCTGCCTCATGAGATACACGACAAAGGTCAAGTGACCCCAGGGATCCTCTACACGCATTAATAACCTGGCATGATAAATGGCCTTGAGGTCTTCCTAGCATTCACAGTAGCTGGAACATTTTTAACAAAGAGGTATTGATGGATTTTTAAATTGCTTCCCATTGACTATACATTCTTTATTGTGAAACAAGAAATTGTTTTAAAAATGGAAAACAATATAATGTGTTTAAAAAAAATTTATATGGAAGACAGGCAACTTGTATCCTACATTATTTCTGCCCTTCTCACCAACTGTATGGTCTATGTCAAACCACTTTACCTCGCTGAGTCTTAAACTCCTCAACTGTTCTGTAAGAGACTGGAGTGGGTGAGCTCAGGCTTCACAAGCCAAGATTCTTCCAGTTGCTTCTTATAACTTGACTTTTTCCCTTTGCTAAGACCTCCAGGTGAGGTCTTTGTAGTTTTCCCCTCTGTGCTCTTTGTAGGGAAACTATAAATGACAGGATATATTATAAACTATAGGATGTACTAATAGGAAGCTTTTACATGAATAAAGTTGATTTTGGTCAGTTTCAGGAAATTTTTATTGTTGAAGATGTGCTGAGTCCTTTTTACAAATTGGTCTTTGAAATTCAGAAGTCAAAAGCTATGCTTAAAATGCTCCATTTTCATTCACTTGAATTTCTTGTCAATTCCCTTCTACGCTCTCCTTCCTTTTCTAGTTCCACTCTTGGGAAAATGAAGATCATCCTTCTAGGTGACCCCATATGTGAGGGGAACAACGTGGAGTATTGGGGAAGTCCCTTCTGAACAATTTTTTAAAGAGCTCCCAACAGCGTCAAAGAAACCAGCAAGTGATCATAAAGTATCAATCACATTATATGTGCTCAGTCCTGCGGACAGTAGGAAGGAGGATGTGAGAAACATAATCACCATTTCAGTGCCATCGAAGTGCCCACAATCTAATTTGAGAGATATAAGTAACGTGAAATCCAAGTAGTGTTTAACAAATGCTCATTAGGCTGTCCTGAGCGCCACAATTTTTAGGAAGAATAGTAATAATGTTGTGGTCTGTTCTGCACCAACTGTGATGAGAATACTTTCCTCAGTTTGGGGTACCACTTTTCAATGATGTCCTTTAAATAAGAGAGAGGACATCCAGAGGAAGAAGGTAGGGAGGGCAAAGACCCTGGAAATCATGACCAAAAAAGATTAGTAGAAGATAATCTTAAAAAAAAAAATTAAATCACTATGCTACACAGCTGACACTAGTTGAGTATGATAAATCAACTACACTTCAGTAAAAGTAAATAAATAAACATAAAAACAGATTTTAGTACTAAAGAAGAGGGGGAAAGAAAAAACTGTAGCTATTGAACCTGAAAAAGGGTCTTGGAAATAGAACACTGATAACTGTATTCAAATATCTGAAGGGCTCATTGATAGGCTGAAACAGAAATTCAGGTAGTATCCAGTAAGAGTAGAGTGGTAACAAAAGGATATAACTCCATATATCAATACTGGCTCCCCACAATGGTCCAGTGAAATACAGCTGACCCTTGAACAAGGATGGGGTTAATCTACATATAATTTGTAGTCAGCCCTCCACATCTGAGGTTCCTCCAAGTCCATGGATTCAACCAACAATGCAATATTATTGTATTATTATTGAAAAATATGCACATGTAAGTGGACCTGTGCAGTTTCAACTCACATTGTTCAAGGATCATCTCTATATTCATTTGCCAGAAGAGAAAAATTCTGCTTTACCTATTTAAAATAGGATGTTACTGCATTAAATGAATTGTTCAAATTGTGAAAGAGATCACAAATCTATTTGTTCTGAGACAGCAGGTAAATAACATGTAAAGATAACAATTCAAAACAACAAAAATCTACGTGCACCGTTGCATAGATCACATTTGACCTATCTCGCTGACTACACACTCTTACCCATGTACCCTAGGGCTCTGGGAGAAAAGTTATGGATGAGCCACTATTAAAACAGGTTTAAAGCAGAAAGTAGGACTGTTATCAATTAAGGTTATGCATCTCTTTTTTAGTGATCCTCTAAGTCCCAAATTTAGCATTTTATCAGTGCAAATACTGTCTTGCTCTAGGTGAATATAAGGGAAGAGAGGAAATCAGAAGAATGAGGTTAGGGAAGACTTCATTCTCTGGGACTTTGTGGGTATAAAAGGACTTAGAACCTAGAAGGGAAAAAATTTACTTCACATAAATCAAATAAAACAAGACTGCTGAAGGCAGAGCATTAAGAATCAACATCGAGCTGCCCATCACCCAGGCAATTCCACAAAGCTGATCTGATCTGCTGCTGCAGTGCAGTAGTCATGGGGCTGAGCGGTGAGGTGAGGCCATTATGGAAAAGACAGAAGTAGACCAATACGGAAAAAATTGAGTTCAAGCAAGAGTTAATATAAATATAAAACACCAAGGCCTCAATTAATAAATGGTCAAAAGGCATGAACAGTGAGTTCACACAAGGGAACTACAAATAAGAATCAAACATATGGAAACACATTCAATCTTATAATTTGCAGTTAAAAAAAAACTGCAAATGAAAACAGTAATAAAACAGTTAACCAAAATTTTACAAAAGAATAAACATAATCTGGGCAAATTTCAGAAAAAATAAGAGTGTTCATACATGGTTTATAGCCTTGAAAATTTGTATGAGCTTTTTGGAGGGGGACTTAGTAATACATTCACACACACACACTGTATGTACATGTGCACACATATATGTACACACACATATATACATAAATTGATCATAACCTTTGGCCCATTATGACCCGAATTTCTCCAAAAGAAATAACTGAGAAGAAAAAAGTCATTTGTACAGCAGCATTTATAACCATTATATTAGTGAAAAACTGGAAATGGTCCAATCATTCTTCTGTTATTGGGCATGTAATTATGGTGCATAATCAATAAAACATTATGTGCTCATTATAAACAAAATAGAAAGACTATGGAATAACATGAAACTGTTTAGGAAATATTAGGTAAAAACATAGGTCACAGAATTGTATAGACACTTATTACAGCCATGTAAAAAATATACCATATGTGGATAAATTGGAACATAAATACTAGGAAAGGAAAAACAATCCTATCAGGATATTGGTTACATGTGATTTCTTTTCCTTGTTCTTTTTAATGTTGTTTTTAACATTTTTAATGATATTTTAACAAATTCTTTTTTGTTAAGGAACTGGGGGATGTTAAAGCTTTTTTACATTGGGAATGTACATGGTGAAAGCAGGATTGACTGAAGGATTAAGAGCCCAAGAGATACAGTCCAAGGAGTAGGCTGGTGACATCCACACTCTAGAATGACAAGGGGTTGGGTCAGATTACAGAGTGAGAATAGAAAATAAAGGGTGATAACAGATTTTTTTTTTTCTTAAAGCAACAACAGAATTGTTTCTGACAGAAAAATGGGTGACCCCATCTTCTCTAGTGTTGATGACTAATGACTAGATTAGATGTTACAAGTTTAATCATTTATTCCACAAACATTTATTGAGTACCAAGTTCTGAGGCTTAAAGACAGTTTCATACTCTTGTGGAGATTATAATCCATCCCAGCGGAGGAAGAAGAACAATAGATTCATGACAGATTACAAAGAGAAAGATAGACAAAAATATTATATGGTGTTAATTGCTATGAAAAAATGATGCCTGAACAAGGGTGTGGATGGTGGAAATAGAGATAAGTTAACTGGTCAGAATCTGTACTGAAGGCAGAGTCTATATAACTTCTGACTCATTGGATAGCAAGGCCACTGGAGGGGAACGAGTCCTGAAGAGGAAGCAAAGTGAAAAAAGAAGACTCAAGGACTCCAATTGAATGGAAAGCTGCCCCAAAGGACACGCAGCCAGAACTGATGCTGTATGCAAGCACTGGTAGCAGCAAGTAAAGACCAGAGTGGGAAGACTTTACTGTTCAGTCTATCTACCCAAGCCAGTCATTCCAGAGTGCTTTCTCACTGAGAAAAGGAAGAGCACCATGTTGCACCAGAAAGACTGCTGGGTCATGAGTTAATTAGAGATCTTGAATTGTAACCAGCTTACAGCTTCTGGAGAAAGATATGGCCTGGTTTACATAATGTTTAAAGCAACAAGGTCTAGGAATCCAACAGCCTTTTATGTACGACCTCATTGATCCCCACAAAAATCAATCAAGCTTCTGATATCTATATTGACAAGCCATAAAAAAATAAGCCTTCTTGCGTTTGCTTTTGTTTTATTCTCACGGGAAATGCTCAGACCAAAGGGAAAATACTTAAAGACCACCATCACACTATTTTTCTCCTATTTCCATTTTTAGAAGGACATTGAGATTTCACAGTGGCCTGAAATTCTGAGTAAATTTCATTGTTTAGAGCTACTCCATGCTTCATTTGGGAATCTTAGTTCCCCAAACTATAAACTTTTAATTGTTTCTGGAGAACAAACAGCACTTGGATAAAATATCTAGACTAAAATAACCTATCCCTCCTACTAAGTAAAAGGCATTCTACACAACATTTGGAAAGTCATACTTGCCAGCTTCTTGACTCCAACCCTAAAACTTGCTCTTAAAAAAAAAATGTTCTAAAACATCAGGAGCAAAAAGACACTTTTAGCAAAGTTTCTCTATAAATTAATTTTATATTTGGACACACAATTGGATGATCAAGACAACCCACAGAAGTACTTTTAAGATATTTTTTCAACTGTGAGATTTTAACCAGACGAACGGATCAGGAGACTGAAAAAAGAGCTTTCACCACATAGGTCATTGGTTCAAACCCAACCCAACTCAGTGGGAAAGCAATTACCATCTGCTGATCTTTATGAAATGGACTGGTGGGCTAAATTCAATTTCTAACAAGGAAAATAAACAGCTACAATTGTTGGGAGCCTAGATGAGGGGCCAGGGATTCATCAAGTTGTTTCATGTCAGGATTGATACACATCAGAAATGCTACATTGCAGAACTGAGAATTTTCATCAACAATACACAAGAATACCAAAAAAAAAATCAAGGAAATTCATGAGCATTTACTTATCTATATATATGTACATCTATGAGTGTGTGTATATATATACATACATACACATATATACATGAATATGTATGTAAATATGGATATACACACATTTCTTTTGAAATAACTACAAATATTAAGACTTGTAAGCAAACTTAAAGATTCATGACAGATAGTTCTATACCCCTCACCACTCACAGAGAATACATCCCTAGACATTCAAGAATCCCATATTCACAAATGCACCTCTTGAGGGAGAGTATAACTCAGTGGTTGAGCGTGTGCATAGCATGCATTGAGGTCCTGGGTTCAATCCCTAGTACCTCCATTTAAATAAAAAAATAAGTCTAATTACCCCCCCCCAAACAAACAAAAAATTTAAAAAATAATTTAAAAAACAAAAAATCAGATGCACCTCTTGCATGTATTACCTCCCTTAAAAGCACTATGATATAAATGAAAAAACTGAAGCAACTCCATTAGGCCCTTCACTGAAATGTTTCTATGTGCTCCTAGCTTTTTCCACATTCCATTTCCATTAAGAGTCATATGTTTCCTGCCCATAGCCTCACACCACAAGTTAACTGCCTTTTCCACTTTCCCTGAAGTTTAATTCCCTCTTTGTTGAACAATTCTTGAGCTGGCTGGAACACTGGCTAGAGTTGTTTTATGAAATGCTGTTGTCTTGTTATCCTAGCAAAATTAATAAACTTCATGGACCTTCAGGGCCACAGGACTTAGCCAAGCCCAGAAAGTTAAATTAGTAAGGGTTCCCTGTAATGTACCATTTTGCTAAGTTGGTAACTTAACTCAGGCACATTATGTAGGGAGGAGTCCTTAGTCAGTGAGTGAGACCAGCTGATTACTCAATCTTTTCCCCCTCGGTGCAGCTTTTTATTTTCTTTATTTGTCTTTAGTAGCACGCACTTAAATTTTGCTGCATGCTATGGCACAAAAATATTTATAGTACTATTGAAGACCTACAGGTTCTGGAAGTCTTAGGAATCTATTCCTAATGAATGTCAAAGACCTGCAGATTCAAGTACTTCCTCCTCTCCTAATAACTGGCTGAAAGGTGGTTAAGGAAATGGACAGACCAATGCCTAAATGGGACTATTGGAAGAATGAAGGTGCTGTTACTAAGAAGAGAGAAATTTTTAGGAGGAAATGAAAATTTCAGTTTTAGACATCTTGATTTTTAAAGTTTGTTGTGATAGCTAGAAAAAAAGATATGCAATAGGAAGATTAATCTTTAGAGAAATACTGGAAAACAACCTAGAAATTTGCATATCTTCAGGATAGAGGTAAAGGCTGAGGTTGGGATCAAGGATGTAGAAAATGGCTCTTCTAAAGTCCAGGCAAACCCAGTTCTTCATGAACTTCCTGTGTGTTGAGGGTTCAGGATTCAAAGGCTCGGTCACAGTTTAAGATGTCAAATTTGCATTCACTGTTTTTCTTTGTATTTACATCTTTTTTCCTGAGGACATTTGAACTTCATTTTTACACCCTGAAGTGACCACTCAATTCATTAAAAAAAAAAAAAGATAAGCCTTCACCTGACCATTTTAACCATATGACAGCTAAGTCTGCGAGAATGTTTCTAGGAAGGTGCCACAGTCGATGTCTCTCATTTAATTACGTGTCCACTCCTCCATTTAGCCACCACTACATGGACCTTCAATTTGTCCCAAAGTTGAGCAGAATTTGATTTAACTGCCAAAATACACAAACCAGTTTCTAAAAGCAAAATGTTAATTAGTCAAGTCATGTCCTGTTTCCTTTTCTTTATGGGAAGGTTTTTCATTACAAATTCAATTTCTTTAATAGATATAGGGCTATTTAGATTTTTTATTCTGTTTTCTTTTTATTAAGGGTGGTAGTACAATGATACCAACTTGAGGAAAAGCTTATATTTTTATAATATCTAACAATAAAGGAGAAAAGGGCTCTCCTTACAAGAAGTCTTTTGTTTAAATCTTCCCTTTCTGTTGAAAATTAAGCCACCATGAAAGCGAAGCCAAAAAATGTTGGTCTTTCCTTCTAATGCAACACAGATGGACGATGTGCCACTCTGAGGCCATGCAGGGGAGCAGCATTTCAGCACTGGAAAGGTCACATCAGAATTAAGTTGGTTTCAGTAAAATAAAACCAAATGAAAAACTTTGTGTCCACCCCCTCCAAACCCAATTTTTTAGGTTCTTCCATAAAGACACAGTCAGGCGCAGAACTGCTGCAGTATTACCTACCACAGGCTCTGCTATTCATAATCTGGAAAGATGCACTGGTTCACTGCCCAGAAAATTTCATCACTAAGCACCTTTAGTACTTTCATGAGACACTCTGTGCCTCACCCTCCAGAAAGTGCTCCATGAATGTTGATGGAACAAATTAACAAACTGAATTACTATTATGCCTTTTCCTCTTGCTGATTCTCCTAAAAAGGTGTGAAGAAGCTTGGTTTCAAAGTTTTAGTAATTAATAAGAGTTCTTTGGTCTGCATCTAATATAGCATAAAACACGTCAGGTGTGACTGAGCCTTCACACCTGTGTAAGGGTTGGAAGTGCCAACTTTCTTTTTTTTTTTATCCCCACCCCCAAGCACCAACTTTTGCTGTAAGAAATTGTAGTGAATCTGACCTCACGTTACAGCTGTCAAACAAAAGATTTAGAGAGAATTAATTTTGCCCTTGAAGTGTTTTGATGTGAAGCCATGTCATTTTTACGGGATTTCTTCAGGAATTTATCCTTTGGGGAATTTATTTATAAACTCAACATCTTCCACTTTTATAGGTAAATAGGTAGTAAAACTCCTTAATATTTATCCTAAAATTACCTCTCCTTTTTATTCAATTATTCAACAGTTTGTGTAAATCCATTCATATTCAGCTTATCTATAGTCAGATTCTATATTGTCATCAACTGTTACAGTAAAAGAGAGAGGACTTGAAGTCAAGACCTAGATTACTTACTGTGGACTCTTGTTCAGTCACTTCACGACTCTAAGCCTCAGTTTCCTTATCTGTCAAATAGACCTAATCTGACCTACACCTCACACAGGGATGATGTGGAGGGGATGGAGTACTAAAATCAAAAGACTGTGTAAACTGTAAAACACCCACAAATGCAAGAATATTATACTCCACTGGCCAGCTACCTTATCTCCATCCCTTCTTATTTGAAAGGTGCCCTCTGTACTTTTCACAGCTCTCCTATGCCCTTCTTGGGTATCTCTCCCTTACATCCCCCCAACTCCACCCCACCCCACCCCTGCAGACACAGCCAGGAGCTCTTGGAGGGCCATATCAATGACTAGTGCCTCGCATAGTCTGTGGTACGTGGAACGCACTCAATAGATATCTGTTGAATAAATAAATGAAAGAAAGCAAAATATGTTAAGTATGGGAGAGCACTTTGAGAAATGCAATTTCTTACATTTGAACAGGGCTTCACAGTTTATAAAGTATATCAAAAAGATTAAATGATTTGCCGAAACCACCAGTGAGTAACCTCCCATGCTTCACAAATGTAAAGTATTTCCACTTTCTGCACGTGAACAATATTTTCCTTTCTCGACTTTCCACCTCATTGTTTTCCAAAGCAAATTGAGGAAATGAGAGGACCCCTCCTTCACAATTCACAAAGTGCATTTACCCAGTGTGATCTTCTACATGAATTCCCCCACATCCCCAATTTTCTTTCTGGAAACCTGGGATTTCTAAAGTCTGTCTGGGAGAGAGGAAGGTGTGAGCCATCCCTTGCCTTCCAGTAAAATGGTCCTCTTCACTTCTGGATGCTGTCAGTCCCAAGAAGAAAGCCTCCAGAGCCTCTCACTAACCTCCTACATGGTTCTTAATAACTATAGGTCATATGGCTGAAGGAATCGAGCGTTTAAAGAAGTGAAAGTTCAAAGTGCCAGAATATACAGCTGGCACTTAAGGGCCACAATGAGTGAAAGATTTTATTTGCCAGCCTAGCTGTAGGAAGTAATCTTTGTCTTTTATCCGCAAAATTGAACTCGGGGAAATAGAGCCATCCCTCGGTATCTGCAGGGGACTGGTTCCAGGACCTTCTTGGATTCCAAAATCTGCTGATGCTCAAGTCCCTTATATAAAACAGTGTAGTATTTGCATACAACCTAGCATATCCTCCATTATACTTTAAATCATCTCTGGATTAATTTATAATACTTAATACAATGTAAATGCTATTTAAACAGTTGTAAACACAATGTAAATGCTATGTAAATAGTTGCTTGTGTGTGGTAAATTCAAGTTTTGCTTTTGGGAACTTTCTGGAATTTTTTAAAAGATATTTTCAATACATGTTTGGTTGACTCTATGGATGCAGAACTCACAGATATGAAAGGTGAACTGTATTGGTGGGGCTGCCTCTCAAGCCCCTTTATCAGGGGAGACATTGTAAAGATAAAAATAGACAGGGAGAGAGAGAAAGTGAAGGATGGAGGCAGGGAGAGAAGGATGAAAAAAAAATACATCTCAAAAATGTATGGCTTCATAAGTGAACAGAGTTTATGGCCTACAAGCTTAGAGAGGAACATTGAAGGATGGCTGCTCCATGATTCTGGAAAGGAAGGCAGAGGCCACTGCCAATCACCTGCAGAAGAGATGAGGTCATTCAAACACAAGATGCAGTGATCAGGAGCAAAGGATGGAGGAAATTCATGACTGAGCTGGTGGAAATTCTGAGCAAATGGAGGCCTTTGGGGAATGGCCATTGCAACCCAACTGAGCAAGAGATGCCAAACCTATCTGTTTAATAGTAATTCTATTAGCTATTCTGTATTGAACACTCCTGTGTGAAAACCATTTTATAACAACAGCCAACTCTTCTTATGAGTCAGGTTTCTAAGTCCATTGATTATCTCACTTATTCCTGGTAACAACTCTATGGGGTAGGTACTATTGTCACCATTTTACAGATGAGAAAGGGAGGCAGGAGAGGATTAGGTGATCCCCGAGGTCACCCTGCTTGCAAATAACAGGGTCAGGACAGGAACCCAGGCAGTTTCACTCCAGAGCCCATGTTTCTAATCCTCCATGATGCAGCCTCACTCTCGCTATCTCATTTAATCCTCACAAAGACACAGCCAAGAAGGTATCGTGAGCAAGCTGAGACTGAGAGGTTAGTACCTGCTCAATGTCAGACATAAATGGTGGGGCCAGGATTCAGACCAGGCCTACTGTAATCCACAGCCCATAAAGTTGCCCTCCAACACATAATCTGCCCAGGGAAGAAGTATCCATTCCAGAACTATAGATCCCATAAAGGAAATGGGATTGTTTCTACATTTTTATGTCTCCGACTTCTGAGAGCCAGGTTTGATGTGATGCTTTGGATGAAAAAGGTGTCCACATCCCCAAGTCTCCACTCAGAAATTACACATTTTCCATGTGGAATGTCCATTAAGATTTTCAGGACTACTCAGGAATCAAAGGCAACATAACAACCTTCCCCTAATTATAGAAAAGTCTAAGGAAGGGGCAGCTAACAGACTTCTAATCGAAGAACAGATCCTGTTTTCCATAAAGGCAAACAGGGTTGGATTTATTTCAACAGAACAATATTCTCAGAAGTCCCCTTTTCAGTAGGTTGCAAAACTAGTGTTCCCCAAGCTCACTCTTGGATATTTCCGATTTCATCTTCCCTTTTATCTCAACTCGGAAGAATTTAGTTGGTGAATTACAAGAGTAAAATCTGAAAATGAATAAAGACCCACTTGGGGAAAAGAAAAGTCTTTAACAATACAGGCATATTTGCCACAGGACTTTACTATCTCATTCAGGAAGCACTGACTGTCAATGGTCAGGGCCAGTGATAAAACTGTAAATTAGGAAGACTCTATCCTTTTGTTATCCTTCCCTTCCCCAGCCCTCACCCCAGTACACTCAGTACAGCCCAGTACACACACAGCTTCCTTCCAGTGTCCTCAGATTTTAGGTATCCTCATGCTGCTTGGAGGTCTTGCAAGCTCTCTGCAGACTGCTAACTCAGCTATCCCTACCTACACACACACACACACACACACACACAAAACACGCACACCCCCACACGCACACCCCAACAAAGAAGCCATAACACAGATGAGTGAGGAATATACTTTTAATTACATGAAATCACTTGGTACATTGCCTAGATGATGGACACCTTATCACCTAGTCACCCACTTGTACTGAGACCAGTCCTGAAGAGCCCACAGCTCGCAGGAGGCCAATGACTAGCTCAGCCCTTAGCCATACAGAGTGGTGGGTTCAGGCTGCATATAGAAGCATCAGCAAACCTACAGTCTAAACATATCGAGACTCTGACAGTGACTGGCAATCCAGTCCACCCCTATCCCACCCTCCCAAGGATCTTTTCTTCTTCATGTCCACTCTCCCCATGCCTTCTTGCTTTCAAGCAGCCTTGTCTGAGGACATGATCCTCTGGACTTTGAAGATGAGCGAGAAAAAACTCTCCCCTTTATCTGTGATAGTGCCCAGAATACTGTCAGCAGTAACCTCTATTCTCCTGTCTCAGAAAAGAGCCCTGTATCACGCTCTTCTGCCACCCATCTCCCCATTCCAAGTGGCTCGCTAGACCCCTTGTGTGTGTGACCCAGTCAGTGGACAGTGGGGGAAGCCCTGGAGTGATTCATGTTTCCCGGACAGGACAACTCTGCATGGATTCATTCACATACAGTAAACCTCCCTGTCCCAATAGTGCTAAGATGTCATCTTGGAAAGCTTAGAGTATAACAGACACGGGAAGCCAAGGGTAAGTTCATGAGGAGCAAATGCTTTATTTCACATGGAAACTCCTCAAGCATTATTCCAGAGCATCAAATTCATGGCATTTAAAGCCAAAACTGTTCTAATTAGCTCCATCTTGTACAAAACCACTGGCTACAAAGAAGATATTTTTGACCTACTTAATTCAAGGGGCTCTGCCTTCATGGGGGAGGATAATTATTTTAATGCTTTGGGCTTTTATGGATATAAATTTTTTAAAAAAATCCTTCTCCAATTTCAATTTTGTGTTTCATCTCTACCAAACCATAGCCTTAAGAAACATCAGTAAATCTGAATTGAGGACTCTCTTGGTGCAAGTCTCCATATTAAGGACCAGGAAGATGGGAAAGTGTTTACCTAATATAAGTAGTCAAGGAAAGAATTCAGGCAAGTGTTGATAATTCTGATTCAAAACTAAAACTTCCAGACAATTGAAGGAAGAGTAGGGAACTGCTTAATGTTCGAATAAAAAAAAAATTCAGATAAAAATGCCAGTTCTATATCTACAAAGCCAAAATTCAAGTGTTAGTTATTCAATTGTTTTGGCCCATGCAGATAATAAATCCAGGCTCCAGGAAACCATACAAGAAGAATGGACCAAAATAAGTAGAAATAAATGGAAAAGCTGAAAAAAGCAGCCCCACCCTATCCACACCCTACCTCCTCTCCCCAACACATGCACATTCATCAGTCTATTTTTTCCCCTAGAAAACCTCCCTCCTTCTTCCGAATAGAAATAGCTTAGTGTGGTTTATCTAAATAATTCCTTCTCAAAGTCATTTCACTTCAACTTCGTCTACCCAAACTAGATGAGGAGGAAAAATAATTAAACTGCATAACCATCTGTCTAGGCAGCCACACGAAGGCGGCATTTTCTGTTTGTGTGCATGTGCGGTGAAGGCCTCATTTTTGTACTGCAGCCCATCTGGTAAGAAAACTGCCATCAGGCAAGGGGGACCTCCCATCAACGCTGAAGTGGATCTCTATCAAAAACATGCAGAGGGAGTCAGAACGTCGACATGCCAACGCCACAACCCCCAGGGACTTTTGGTGTGAGCTACTTTTCTATCTACACTCACTCCCAGATGATCTCATCTAATTCCATGACTTTTAATGACAAACTCTTTCCAAATCTGCACCTCCAGCCAGGGCCACCCCTAGAGCATTTGAGACCTGGGCAAATGTTGTTTGCCAATCTCTGTCTCTATAAACAATTTGAGTCACCCGTAATCTGCCTGTCAGCACCATTCTGGTGGCCCAATTTCACTCAATCATGAAAAAGAAAGACCCTGCCAGACAATGGAGTGATCCTCGTGAGATGACCCCATCCATGGTGTGCTGACATTTCCAGCTGTCCCAGGCACCAGAGGGCACTTTAAAAAGCTGGAGAAAGTCAATCCAAAGCCTGGGACCCCTGAGGCACAGGGCTGGGCCAGTGGCCTGCTTTTCTTGGATGAAGAGGACACTGCCTCCAGCCTCAACCTCTGTTTCAAATTTCAAACTTGTCCGAAGTCTCCCATTTCCCCATATAACCATCCACCATCCAACCACTGGCACACTTCTACATATTCATTTCTCAATGATATACATCCACACATATGTGCATATTGTGTGTTTGTCTCTGTCCTATCTCCAGGAGGTCACACTGCCCAAATGCTATGGAAGCCCTCCTGATGCCCAGACCACCACTATCACAATAGGGGAATGGAGGAAGGGCCTATCAAGTGCCACTTGATCAGCAATCCCATCTAAAAAAACAAACTTTGCTAACTTAATTTTGCCCAAAATTGTTGCTGGAAGGAGGAGGAGAGGAAGCCATGAGCTCAAAAGAAGAAGCTGGGTTGTAGAAAAATGATGTCCTTTCCTCTATGCCCAGAATTGGGACACAGCTAAGGCTCTCCCAAACCAAATGAGAAAATCAACCCTCTCACCCAAGATGGGCATAGAAAAGAGTTAAAAAGAACATAAGGTTGAAGGGTTGTCTTCTCTCCCTCACTCCCCTTGTTCCCCAACTTTACCCCATTTACCAGGAATGCTACTGATGGGAATGATTCATTGCTGAAAGCTGCCCCTGAGACATCTGGGGGACATGCCTACTGGTTCCCAGCGTTAAAGAAGGTCACCCCAGGGCTCAATAGGGCATCTTGGGTTGCAGCACTCACCCTGGGGACTGGCGTTAAGCTCTTCCAGGAAACTCTGAGTACTTGGAAGCCTCAAAAGAGGAAAGCAGTTGCCACAATCAATCAACAGAACTGCAAAGCACATATTCAGTTAAAACCTCAACATAAAGACCCCTAATGTTTTACTCCTTAAACCAACATTGTGACCTCGCTGCAATCTTCCATTTTGCACTCCCCATTTCTGTTTGCTAGGCAACAACTGGGCTCCTTTTGTTTTACTAGATAAATACTATGACCTTTTCCAAATACATATGATCACTTTCCCCTTTCTAATGGCTTTTGAAGCTTGCCATCTTGTGACTTCAGGCCTAGCTTACACGCCCCTGTTAAATGTCGTAAGTTTGTCCTACCTAAATGTCACAAGGTCCCTCCTCTTCTGCTGACTTCAAAACAATTTGGGGGGGGGGAGCATTCTTAGGTTGTCCACATGTACAGAAATAGCCTGTGACTGAATATGTGAAGAATAGAGGGGTGATCACTCAATCTACCTTCCTCCTGAGTGCAGATGTTCCAAAAGCAACCAAAGCCATGTTCAAAATTCTGAATCTAAGGACTTTTTCCTGAAGAAAAATTCAGTGGTGTTTTCTTACTTAACGCCAGCTAACACGCACCCAAAATGTGGTTGACTCACCTTGTATTTCTACCATGGACGTATCACAGGTAGAGTGTTCCCTGAGCATATGCGCAGATCTGCATGACCAGTGACCAAAATTAAACACACTCCCATTGCTTATGCTGACATTCTACATCCTTGTTCATTGCTCTTCTTATTAACCACAAAAGGTGATTTGACAATAGCTCAGGTTATGAATGCCTAACAGAGTTCTTCACTCCCTTACAGAATTCTGACATTCAATAAATGAGAGCAATATCACTGTTCACGAAACACCAAGTGATATCCCAAAAAGTACCCAACTTCATACCCTCAAAGTCTTTGGTGTTAAAGGAAACATACTCAGCAAATCATCATACTATGTGCAGGGCTGTGATCTCATTTATTTTCAAACCAAGATAAGATACTTGGTTGATTCTTTCTTGGAGGAATAGGACACAATTTTAGAATTAAATATTTGACTGTCACTTTGGGATATGGGCTTATAAACTAGCATTAATCATGTTGAACAGCCAATTAATGTAAGCAGTAAAGACCTTCCCAATTACCCTCCAAATTCCCTTGAGAGAGGCATCCAAGGTCACAATGAAATCCTTACATCTTAAAAGGATGAACACATTGAGAAATTTTCTTCCAGTTTATCAATAAGTCCAAGACACAGAATAAAAAAGGATTGGACTTTGGGAAAATATTCTCAAAGAAGTGGAATAGATTTGTAGATTCTAATTACATAGCAAAAAGAAATCAAGCCCTTCACCTGTCTCTGGGAAAACACTGCAGACTGATGTATCAGTATAGCCATCTCCCTCTCCTGCGAATCTAATCAACCAAGCATTTTCTTTCACAAAGGCATCTTACAACTTTATTTAGTTTGGAGGCTCCTTGTATACAATCTTCAAAATGCTGCCAGAGTGGTCATCCTAAAATATAAACCCAATCATCTCGCTTCCTTGCTTAAAATCCTTCCAGTTTCACTGACTTCATATAAATCTCAAACACCTTAGCACGGCCCCCTTCCTTACACCATCTCTTTCCACTCCCCAACTCTCAGCCTGTGTTCCCATTGTAATGCATCATTTCCAGTTCCCAGAACGCTCCATGTCCTTTCATGCTGCCGTGGCTTTGCTCATGGTGTTCCTTGTTCCTGGAGTGCTATTCCTTCCACCGACTACTTGGATTAATCTCCTGGGTAAGTTTGTTCAATTCTCAAGACCAAGCTGATTCTTCCTCAGAAAGTCTTCCTTAGCCTTATCAATCTGGTCTAGACTTCCTCCTCTCTGCTCCTGTAGCATTGGTTCATACTTGTATTGTAGACCTTATTACACTATCCTGTTTTCATCCACTTATAGAAAATGAAATTATACAGAAATTCTCTCAAATAGAATGATATGAAAGGAAATGCTATGTAAAAGTATGTCACAAATATTAAAAAGTATGTAAATATAACACAAAAAGACTCTGTAGAGCCATTTTTCCCTCCCTGATAGCCCAGGAACTTTTCTTTCCTTCTGTCCTCTGTAATCTCTGGCAAGACCTTTAGGTATCCTTTAATTGATTAGAGTCACAAAACAGAAAGCATGATGGCCATCTTGGACCCTCTTTAAGATCATGAACCAGAAGGTACTTGAATCACCTTTGCTCACATCCTGTTGGCCATACCTTGTGACAAAAGAGGGGAGAAATGTAGTCTCCAGTTATATGGCCACATGCCAAGCTAAACCTAGGGGTTCTCATATTTAAAAAAAGAAACAAAGAGGAGGAGAATGAAGAGTAGGAAAAACTACATGCTGGAGGACATCTAGCAATGAGTAACTTAAACAGTAAGAAAAAGCTAATGGATAGAGAGTAAATAGAGAAGTTTTCAAAAACAGAATTCCAGAAATATTTTGAACACAGTTTCCCATCACCTAATACAGGAAGCAGTGACTGGAGAATTCACGGAGAAATGGAGAAAGAGAACAGAATCAGAGCTTGACTATGTTGAATATACTCCTATTTTATAGGAATGGATAACTTATCTCTCAAATTGAAAACATGAGCTTTAGACATAACAGTCCCTGAGCTTTTTAACCTCTGGGCTATAAATTAGTAGATATGCATCTACCCTGCTTGTGAAATTTTTCTCTTGGTAGATGGAAGAAGAGCCCAGCATATACAAAGTAGTTTCCTGAGGTTTGATATAGTAAAAGTAAAGATTGCAACAAAATGACATGCTCTGCCAAAACTTAGGGAACTCACTAATTTCCCCCATGGCTTCTGTACTTGCTCAATTTCTGCACAGCATGACCCTGAAAGGAGCAACTTTTATTACTTAAAAATAAACCCTGAGTATCATATAAAAATGTATTTTGCAACAACCGACCTAAACTTTGATTTCTAAAGCATCCGGGCCTTTGGTTTTCCTCCTGCTGCTGAATGTCACATTCACGTCAAAAAGCTAATCCTTTGTACTCTGTGCTGTTCACTGACATGTCTGTTCTCTAGGAACTTGACACTAGTCATCAGTAGGGACTGTGCTTGACTCACCTTTAGGAATCACAGAAAAGAGAACAATCAGGAAGAAAGGCCACTATGGCAGAAGCCAACTTTAAGATCTTCTGGGAGATTCTGATTTCTTGGTTGGGGGCCTTACGTTAACTTCCCAAGGCGAAAAAAATAAATAAATGACCTTGACAAGATGAGGTAAAAAGTTAGGCAGTTACTGGAGAAAATAATGACTCACTGAAAAGAACAAGAAAGAAAGATAAAGGAAGAGAGATAGACAGACATACAGACACACAGACATACATCTTTGTGGAAAGAATAGATACAAGAAAAGACAGCTAAGCTTCTAGAGCAGGGGCATAATTTTGCTCTATTGGCCAATAGAAAGCCATGGTAGTAGCTTTACAAAATAATTTATAGTTTTGTTCCTAGCAACGTCATGTAACAAAATGACCACAGATTCTTCCTGCTTTCAAACACACATACATGCACATGCACACACACACACAAACACATTTTAAATGCATATCTGACTTCATACAAATGTAAAAGAAATTTCTAGAGACCCAAAGTGAAGGAGAAAGTAAAACCCAGGGTGGGAATCCTTGAAAGGTTTGTCAGCCTCAGGAACCCCAAAGGGCTTAATTGCTAACACATAGATGGGGACAGACCTATACCTACATTGCAAGGGTATTTTAGAAAAAAAATTTCCACTAATCTAGCAAGCTTGTCTATTTGGGCCTGGGATCTGAATGGGTGAGACAGTCTTCCCTGGAAATACATAATCACAGGCATGCCACATTTGGGTTTGGGGTTCAAATTTATACTTCCTATTTGGTCCAGAATCTACCAGGTGAGAAATAACATAGAAATAGACCCAAGGATAATGATACCTGGGGTAACTGACACAGACAACCACTCTTGGGTAAGAGATATACGTCCAACACAGGCCAGACAAAAGTCTTCAAGCAAAGCCCTGCTTAAGATTTCTTACAACCCCAAATTTCAAAACACCTAAGAAAGAATTCAGAATGAACTAAAGAAGCAGATATGACAAACAGCAGTACTGAACTCTAAGAACTGTAGATTGTAGAACTATTAGCAAGAAACTATAGAATTTGTGTGTTCAAAGAATAAAGACATAAAAGAAACTTAAAAGCAATAAAAATATACGAAACAGTATCTAAAAAGAATGGGTAGATTTGAAGAAAAAATAGAACTTATAGAAATTAAAAACAAAGGCACTGAAATTAAAAGTCCAATTGCTGGCTCAAACTGAAAATTAATCACACCCAAAGAAAGAACTAATGAACTAAAATTAGGTGTGAGGAATTAATCCCAAATGCAGCACAGAGAGATAAAGAGATAGAAAATATGAAAGAGGGTTAAAAGTCATGAAAGGAAGAATGAGAAGGCACAACATAAACAACAGTCATGTCAGAAAGAGAACTGGTAGAAAGATAATATTTGAAATAACATCTGAAAAATTTTTAGAATCTTTCAGAATTGACCAAGAACATGATCCTTGGATAGAGAAAACATAATTATTTCAAAACATAGTAAATAAAATGTACCTATGTAGATTTATTATAGTGAAATTGCAGAACATCAGAGACAAAGAGATAGGAGAGCATGCAAAAAGAAAAATGGATTATAAGAAGAAAGAAAGAAAGAAAGAAAGAAAGAAAGAAAGAAAGAAAGAAAGAAAGAAAGAAAGAAAGAAAGAAAGAAAGAAAGAAAGAAAGAAAGAAAGAAAAGAAAAGGAAAGAAAAGAAAAGAAAAGAAAAGAGAAAGAGAAAGAAAAGAAAAGGGAAAGAAAGGGAAAGAAAGAGGAAGGAAGGAAGAGAAAGAGCAAAAAAAGAAACACTTCTCAATAAATTAAAAGCCTGAACACATGGAATAATTTTCAAAGCACTTCAGTTTAACAACTTTAGCTGTTTGATAGGGATAAACTTTCTGAAATGTTTGGGAAAATGCCTTCATAGGGTCTTTAACTCTCAAATAATAAATTATCTGGGCAAACAATTTGTGAAGCTGACAGTTACTTTGTCTCAATGCTTTGAGTCTAGAAAAATCAATGAATTAGATAAATGATAAACATGTAGGTAGATCTAAACAAATCCCTGAATATGTATAATAATAATAACTAACAACTAATGTAGGTAATTGTGATGATGTTTAATTTTATGTGTCAGTTTGGCTGGGCCATGGTGTCCAGGTAGTTGGTCAAACTTCACAAATATTTCTGTTAAGATATTTTTTGGATGGGATTAACATTTAAATCAGCAGACTTAGAGTAAAGCAAATTGTCCTCCACCATGTGGAGGGTCTCATCCAATCAGCTGAAGGCCTTAAGGAAAAAAACTGACCTCCCCTGAAGAGGGGGGAATTCTACCAATAGATCACCTTTGTCACTACAAAGGAGATTTTAGATTTGCCAGCCTGCACAATTATGTGAGCCAATTCCTTAAGATAATTTTTTTTCCTCTCTAAGGCTCTCTCCTTTTCCCTACTTATTTATTTATTAAATTTTTAAATATTTATATTAAAGTTTTTATTCTCCAGAGAAACAGAACAAGTAAGATGTATGTGTATGTGAACGTATGTGTGCATAAAAACACACACACATTTGTATGTGTATGTTTAGAAAAGCTAGACTCCTTCCCTCATTTCTCCTTTACTTTCACACTACTCCCACACTCACAACACTTTTGATGCCAGATGTGTGGAGGTTTTTTCCACGCCAATCAGTTCTGAGATATCAGGTGGGTGTCTTACAATTCAACTCAGTTCTGATACTATCTACCTGAAGATAGCATCAGATCCCACAGGTTAAGGGCTCAGTACCACAGGACCGCCCTTCCCACCGTGCCCTACGTTTCTGATGCCAATCACAAGTCCAGGTTTTTACCTGTTCTTCTGATTGATGGATTATAAATCAAAGGTTCTCATGACTCCCTCCTTGGATTCAACTAATTTGCTAGAGTGGCTCACAGAATTTGGAAAACAGTTTACTTACTGTTTACCAGCTTATCAGAAAAGTATATAAAGGATACAGATAAACATCCAGATAGAAGACACGCATACAAGTTACGTGGGACCCAGAGCTTCCATGCCCTCTCTGAGCATGCCACTCTCCCAGCACCTCCACATGTTTGGCAACCAGGAAGCTCTCAAAACCCCACACTGTTGGGATTTTTATGGAGGTTTCATCACGTAGGTATAATCAATGATTAACTCCATTTCTAGCCCCTTTCTCCTCCCTGGAGAATGGGGAGGAGGTGTGGCTGAAAATTCCAAGCTTCTAATCATGGCTTGACTTTTCCGGTGACCAGCCTCCAACCAGGAGCCACAAGAGTCACTTCATTAGAACAAAAGACATTCGTTCTAATACCCAATAAATTCCAAGGAGTTTAAGAGCTCAGTGTCAGGCACCTGAGTCAAAGAACAAATATTAGAACAAAAGATGCTCCTCGTGCTCTTATCACTTTGAAATTTACAAGGGTTTTAGGAGCTTTGTGCCAAGAACTAGGGGCAGAGATCGATATATATTTTTTTCTATTATTTCACATGAAATTATATATATATAATTACACGCTGTATTTGTTTTATTTCTCTGGAAAACTCTAACTAATATAGTAAAAAGTAACATAAATACTAGGTGGCACTAAACTACTTCACAATAATAATTTACAATAAGGAGGATCTTGATTGGAGGTGAACTGTTACACAGTTGATCAACATTCAAGAGAAGTGTAGGTAGAGAGAGCAACTTTTGATTTTGTGGCTGAATGCTTGTTAGATTTTTTTTAAGGTAATCATTAAAAAAGAATAGGACTAGAATGTATAACTTCTAAACTAGTAGAGATAATCAAGAAAAGCCCATCAATATAAAAAATGGCAGGAAGAAAAACACACAGAACAAGCAGGAAAAAAAGAGAAAGCAAAAAGGATAGAAATAAACCAAAACTTACTGGTAATAAGTGGCCTAAAGTTGCCCATTAAAAAGAATTGCCATATTGAATAAAAAGAGCAAAATTATCCTCTATGCTCTTTAGAATAAACACATTTTAAAGACTGGAACAAAGTAATATTGAAATTAAAGAAGGCACACTAAACAAACATAAATCAAAAGAAAATAGTATAACTCTGTTAATATCAAACTAAATGAAATTTAAGGCAAAAAAGTAATTGCTAAGGATAAAGATGGTTATTACATTACAAGGAAAGGAACAGTGCACCAGGGAGATATAAGTCTAAATGTGCACGCACAGTGAAATAGTCTCAGACTACATAAAGCAGTGAGACTCATTTAGATGTGATGTCTGCACACAGCTATTAATAGGGTTTGCAGTATTCTAGCATTGAGATTCTTCAGGGAAAGCAATTAGTCCAGCCACAGGAAGACTGAAAACAGACATCTGTAGAACCAAAAAGTTTAAGATGAGAACCGTGCAGCTCCACCTATACTGGCCCAAGAGTCACAGCAAGGCAAGAGCCCACTGGCTGAGGAAAGGCAAATTTTCCTTTTTATTAGAGTTCTCGGGAAGGAGTTAGAACTAGGAATGTAAAGATCTCCCATTTCCCCAGTCTCTCACTTCCTCCCTGGCAGTAAGCCAGACACTTAAGGTAGGTCCTACATTCTTCAGCAGCATCTCAAGATGGTCCCATGAGGGATCTAACTCATTTATGGATGTGGCCTCCACCCAGGGAGACTCTGCTTCATTACTTCCTATGATAAAGTGTAACAATAACAACCTGAGACAGGCCCAGGTCTATTACAAAGGAAGCTTCTGAGTTTCCTCCTTCAATTAAGATTACACAATCTGACTTCAGAGGTAGAATATCATGGTAGCTAAAAGCCTAGGCCTGGTTGTCAGGTGGTCATGGGTTCAAATTCTAACCGCAACAAGTAAACTACACAGTAACTTGGGGCTTAAACTCTGTGTGCCTCAGTTTCTACATTTATCAGAAGTGAAATAGTATACATAAATACTTAATATTTGCCACAGAACAATCATAGATTGGTTGTGATGATGATGACAATGATAATGATGGTCTCAACCCCTCTAAGGTATCTCTTTCCAGTTATTCAGACCCAAATGGAATTCTGGAGTCCTTCACAAGCTGGGCACTGAGCCTTCTATCACACCATTCTCCTTTTACATACAACTAGGGTGAATGTTTTATACCAAGTCAGCACCTTCTTCTACTCTCCTGGTGTCTCTGTTGCACTCCTTGGCAGTGCCCTCTGCAACTAACTGAAGACAAGGAAGGTCAGTTCATGATCAGCGGAAGTGACCACTGTGCCCCTTTGCTGAATAACCTGCAGAAACCAAGGAAGTGCTGGGGTACCAACCTGTACTTTTACCAATAGCAGTACCTGGAATTGACCTATTTTCATCACATTTGAGTCATCCAATAAGGAGAAAAGGCTTTTCCACTTGTCTCTCTTTTGCAGGAAGAATTGGGAAGAACATGCTGTTCTTGAGATCCGTCCTGGATCTGGTCAGCTTTTCCTGCTTCTGTCTCTCATGAGCAAAGCACCAAGGGGCTCTCTGAGTCACAGCTGCATGGGCTCTGACTCCTATCCTGATTCACAGCCTGCTCTGAGGGATATATGGTCAACCAAGAAGAAGGGGATGTGCCATAATGTCTGTAGACGCCTTTCAATATCTAAACCCTATGTCACTCCCACTCCCTACTCCAAGAACAGCCTTCTGGTAGGAGCAGAGGGAATTCTTTTCCCCTATACCTCAGGGCCTGGGATTCCAGCTCCCACAGCACACCAGAGTACTGACTGAGGCAATCCGCCAAGCTTCCCTGTGCCAGGTAGCCTCCAACTTAAATTCCTTCTAGTTCAGAAAAGTAAAGGGAAGAACAAGGACCAACTCTCCCCTCCACAAGAAAAGAATAAATGTCTTCTATAGACTCACACATAAATGTATTGAAAAAGAACATTCATGATGTGAGGAGAAAGGAAAATCTATCCTGGCGTAACTACCTCAAGTCCCTTTGTGGATTTGTGATTAACCCAAGAATTTTTCAGCTCCTGGTTCTGGTCTTTCTTCCCATTACTTTTTGTTTGTTTGTTTGTTTGTTTCTTCATTTATTATTTAAGATATTTACCTGGTTGACTGGAGAACAAATCATACCAGAACAAAATCAACTACAGGCATTTGGCTGGTTTCCTATAAACAGTTACTCACTCTGAGTGGTACAGTCTGTAAGCCCAAAAGCCAATCAGTCTCAATCATTCTGATATTTTTATTCAGCCTTTGGTAAGATATGAGAACAAGGGAACTTGCTTTCATCTCTTTCCTGCATGAAGTCACATAAATACATTCTATTCCCATTTATCTATGGAAAGTGTCTTCTTCTGCTCCTGTGTTTCTGATTTTCTCTCACTTTGGCGTGGCCCATGAATCAATTCACATGACCACATCACAACTCAACAGTTGTTTTGAGACTCTGCAATGAGAACCTCTTTCCTGAAACTGCAAGGGCTTCTCAGATGTTAACATGTAGACAAACAATGGTTTGACTTTTTTTTCCCTCAGTTGGCTGCAGCTCCCTTCTGTGGGGATACTGTGGAGCTAAACAGATGGAAAGACAGAGAAAGCAGATTGCTTTTCAGATCAGAGAGCGAAGTTAACCATTTGCAGCCCTAACGAGCTGGAACTGAAATTTAGCACAGTTCTTTTCAGATGAAAAGAAAACTAGCAGGAGCAGTGATCTTGAGCTTTCTGCCCTGTCCATTGTCGGTATCAGTTGGGAAGCCTCTGATGAGCCAGAGGAGAAAGCAACAAAGAAATAGGAAGTGCTTGCTCCAAGGAGGCTTCACTCCTCATCCAGCAGTGCCTCCCAGGACACACACAAAACTCCCAAGACATGTGCTCCACAAAGTTTATCAAAAAGCATGTCTCCTTCCTGCCCGGAAGCCAACAGGTCTGCACCCCTCTGCGATTTGGAATCTGATTCTTTATTTGGTGTCCAGCCAGAGAGCAGGCAAGGTCCAGGGGGCTTTGACCAATTTCTCTGGCAGACGCTCCTCAATTCAAGGGGCAGTGTCAGCTAGGCAGTGTTCTCAGAACCCACCTCCAAACCTCCAGTTGCACAAGCTGTTGAAAGGGGCAGTGTTGGAATGTGCTGCCTACCCAGCGAGTGAACAGATAGCCGTACTCTGCCCGGCGTGGATGAGGAATGTCAGCGCCAAGCCCTGAGAATCTAATGCCCAATAAATCTGATACTCACCAGGACTATAATCAAAATTTTAAATTAAAGAAAAATTAGCCAGCTAATCAACCTGAGAACAGCAAGTCACCAAATTAATCACTATTTTGATTAACTAACATTTGTTCAGAACTCTGTGGTTGATGACCCGATACAGTATCTTATTTAACCTTTGTAATACTTCTGAAGTATAAAGATTATTCTGCACTTTTATTATCAGGCACCAGAGCCCCAGCTAGACTACAATTAGTAAATGGCAAAGCCCAAATTAGAATCCCGGTCTTTGAGCTCATAGCTTGTTTATTTTTGTACTTGACCTCAGCATCTTCATGTGGCAAGTTGTTATATGTGTCTCCAAAGTTCCCCCACACATTTTAATCCATTTTACTCATACAACTCTGTAAGATGTACACTATTATTATGTTTATTTTTATAGATGAGAAATTTATACACAGAAAGATTAAGGAATTAGGCCAAAATCCTTCAGTTAATTAACGGCCACTATCCAGGTCTCCTGAGGTCCCAATCTAATGTTCTTTGGGCATTATGACAATGGCCTTCAAACTATGATCTCCTAACAGAGATGGGCAATAAAATCAGGCCACAGCCGGAGCCAGGCCATTCAGAGAGACCACGATGCCGGATTTCCATCAGCACACTAGACATGGAGTGATGGTGCTGACACAGTGCCGGATGTATTTTTCAATTTCTTGGGCTTCAGAATAAGCTTATTGGCTTTAACGCTCCACTGCTGGAAGCTGCTACCCTGCCAGGCCTGGCACATGGTTCGTATTTCACACCTTGCATTCTCCAGCCTACAGACTCAACTCCTTAAAGCACTTGAAAGCTATGGCAATAGAAATAGGAAGCTTTGAGATTCTGCTTCTTGAATGAGGGACCTGGGTCGAATGACACACTGATTAGGAAGTACAGATTTCCAGGCTCCATTTATTGTATTACATACATTAAAACAGTGACCATCAGCCTAAAGAACTGATGATGAAAGTTCATAATTTCTAATTGGGAAACTCCTCCAATATCATATTTAGCATCAGTCTCTCCACGACCAGGAAAAGGAAAGTGCCTTCTTGGCATCAGGCAAAGTCCAGCCTCCAAGGACCAAACAAAATGGCAACTGGTTGCTCCAAATCCCAGGTGACCCCGGCTTTGGATGGATGGAAGGTGCAGGTGCAGGTTGAAAAAAGCAGCCTGCTCACCTGGGACTGGCTCAGAAGAAATCAACTATGCAGCATCTCACTTCTCTCTCCAGTCTGAGTTACTTTCCTTTCAACAGAACACCTGCATTGCCCCAAGCCAGATGGCGAGTTCTCTGAGTCAGCATCCTGTAGTGTAGTGGTCTAAGCACCAGGGACTTTACCTTGGGAAGGAAATGCATTTCTTTCTTCATTGGGCTTTTATTATACATATTTTTTCTGTTGGATGACATCCTAGCTATTAAATCTAGCTGAAGAAATCTGGGTGGGTGACAGGATACTTTGAAAAAGATTTGAGGCAGGGGATAGTTTAGAGGAGGTAGTAATAATTAGATTCTATTCTAAGACCCTCATGGGACCCAGGAACTCTCAACTTTGAAAGCCACACCCATCCAACCAATATAATAACAAATGCAGCCACACTTCACATTAAAAGTAATTTGTATATAACTACAAGGTCTCATGGACTTTTAATTCAAGATCTATTAATTTTTACTTTGAAGGTGTTTGTTTGTATTTTGTACACAATAAGATTTTTTCAGGACTTAAACTTCCGTGTAAGCCTGTGAAAATCCCCTGGTCTTCGACATTGTGCCCACAGTGCCTGATGGGTGCAGAGCCCTGGCTGGGAGGAGGCAGCATGTGGTAGTCCATGGAGGCAGAGGTGGGCAAGGGGCTGGAGGGGCAGAGGGCAGCTGCAATAGAGACTTGGATGGTGGGAGCCACAAAGTCTGACAGTAGCCAACCTATGACACCCATGGGTAAAAATCTCTGAAGTGGGTCTGAGATTCATTGGAGCCCTTAGTATATGGCAGCTAAGCAGATGCTAGAGAATGAAGTCTTCAGTGGAAGGAAAATAAGCTCTTAAAGAATTCTCCTCTTCTCTGTTGTGCATTCCCTTCCTTTTGAAATCTCTTCTTTATCCTTCTTTCTATGTAGATGGAGCTAGAAGAAGGGCTGGGCCTCCTCCCACAGAGGAAAGCCCCTCACACCTCAGAAGACCTAGGAAGCTCACAAGGAGAGCCCAAATTGAGAGGGAGATGTAACCTCGCAGTCTATTACCAATGCATGACTAGGAAAAGGGATTGCACTTCTTTTTTATTCCCAAATCACTATGACATAAAGGTCCCATGATCCCAGTTCCTGGAATCTCAGCCTAGACATAATTAACAGTTTTCAAAAAGCTCACTAATTTTTGCCTTAGCAAAAGTCCCCAGATTTCTGCACTGGAGGCTCCTCGTAGCCCTGCCATGTGCTGCCTTTTCTAACCACACCCTCATTAGAGGCTCCTCTGCTGGACTCAGCTGTCCTTCACCAGTGCCCGCTGCCACAAGTGCCATTCTGGCCGAGGCTAGGGGACAGCGCTCTCCCTTTTGTTAGTCCTTCTGAAACATGGACCCAGATTCTTCAGTCCTTAGAGATCAGTTTGTAACTTTTAAGGTTTTTACTGATGGTTAGAAGATAACAGAAGTATAACAGAGAATAACATGCAATTCTTATTAAAATTAGCTACTCCAATAATCAGTAGGCCCAAAATTGACCTCAGAGGCTCTTACTGAGTCAGCTTCCTGTTTGGCTCCTGCCCTGTCTCCGCACACACCAATGTCCATGCCTCAGGGTTAGGGTCCAACAATTCATTGGCCTTGGAAAGAAAACAGCATCCTTTTTTCCCCAGTTTAAGGCTAATTTTTATTCCAGAAATATCCTTTTCCTAGGATGTTTCTCTTTGGGAGTAGCCATTCCCTTGGGATTGTATATCTATCCAAGTGTTTGTTCTGGCACCAAAAACCATGCCAGAAACTCCAAAAGAATCTCCAAGTTGCAGAACAATTTTTCAGAGTGGCTTAATAGAAATGAGATCAGATCATACGTGGGATACTAGCAATTCAAACCAACATGTCTTATAACCACTTAGTCAAGCTCTTGATCTTACCTCCAGCAGGAAGAAGATCAAGCATATACCTCACCTTTGCAATAATCAGGTTTCTACTTTCGATTTCGTATAAGCAAACGGTTGTATAACATATACACGTGATGAAGCACAAAGTCACACACACCCACACACATATACATACCTCCCCACTATCCAAATACAAATTATAATTTTAAGTATAAGGCAGTCTAATCCCCAAAACAGGAGGAAAACATATCTAATTTTACAGAGTCAAAATTCTGCCAATTACTGGCAAAAAATATTTAATGGCTGAAGTATCTGCTTTTGGGCTATGTGAAAACATTCAGGTTTTCCCCCCAAAATCAGAAGAAAAAAAAATATTTGCATTACATTTCCCTGAGTAAAAAGGCTAACTCAAGTTTCTTGCCCTAAGCAAAAGAAAAGGCTGCTTTGATAATAAATTGCAGTCTCTATTCTAAAAGGTATATGTGTTTCTAGATTTTTAGAAGACATTTTTCAGTCTTGCAAGGGAAAAAATCTTGATGTCAATTTTCCATTGGAAAGTTCATTATTATAAAATAGGCCACTTAATCCAGCCCTATTCGAGGCCTTAAGGGGAAATTCTCGATTTGAACTCACTCTCTAGAAATACCTCCTTTTAGTGACAATAGTGGTGCCCAGAAAATTAAGGAGTGAACCTAGAAGAGATGGACCAAGGAGAGACCTTAGTCTAGAGGCAAAAGGAATCCTCTTGATCTGCACGTGGTCCTGACTAGGATACCAGTATAGCAGGTCATAGAGTTACCTTGAGATGAATCTTTAACTCACTATATAGAAAATGTATCTAGAAAGTATTTGGTGTGTGTACCTCCTAGGAACATAAAACAATGACTGATAACAGGTTAGTGATTTGAGACACTGGCCAAACATCTTCCTTCTGAGACTCAGCTAACAGATAGGCAGCATTAAATTAGGCACAGAGATGTAGACACTCAACAACCAGCTCTTTACTGAGGTGGTGATTGCATTCAACTTTAAATCACTTTTGCATACACCATAAGAACTCAGAAGCCTCACAACCACTTTGAATCCAATAGCATATATAACACTCCTACCACCACCACTTTAGCTACATGGTACTCGGACAGCCACGGGAAGCTGTGTTTGTTTCTGTTCATCAATTGGCCCAGACAAAGCCATTTACACCAGTCCAGCATTTCTACCAATTAATAAAGTCTATTTCTATTATCTGGTATATCTGGCTAGTGTTCAGCAAGTAAAACCAAAGAACGTCAGAAGATTTCTCCTGTTGAGCCTACCTTTGAGTAAATGATTCTTCAGGTGTCTATGGTAACACACTGAAGGGCATACTACTCATAAGTTGTAAATAAGGTCTTTTGTTACAAGACTCTTTCCTCTGCAAGAATAGTAGGTAGCTGATAGCTAATGGAGACACTCTTTAAGCAGTCTCCCTAAGTTCTCACTTTGCCATTGGACTACAAGGTTAAAACTGTGAGTGGAAGACCATCATGCAAAAACCCCACTGAGGCAGCAAAGGACTTAGGCAAATCTTCCTTTCAACTCTTTAATGTGGAGGCTTTTAGTTCAGCTGTTACTTTTCTTGACATGATTTCGAATTTTGCTCTGATGGCTCATCTTTGGTGAAAGGTGCTCTCTCTCATTTGCACTCTCTCTCTCTCTTTGCCTACCCAACCTGTTACTGCCTCCCTCTTCCTCCCTGCCTCCTGTAGAGAACTTTTGCAAGGGCTTCCACCTAGCTTCTTAGACTTCCTACTATAGAACTAGGAAACTTGGGGACTTGAGGTTTTGAAGCTCTGTCCCTCAATGACATTGGAGAGATCACAGATCTATCTGAGCACTTTGGCTCAAGTGCTCATCACAGGCTGGTGTCTATGTCTTGCCATCTCACACTCACTAGCCCTGCAGTAATTGGTCCGAGGGGAAGCAGTGGTTAAGAAATACTGGTGGCAATGCCACAGTAAGGACTGTGCATATGTCTGCCAGACTGCAGAAAAATAACAAGGCTATGTGAATAGCCTTCTATTTTATTTGCTTCAATACATAATGATAATGCCCTTGAAAAAAGTGCAGGAAGTAGGCAGTGTGCATGGTGTGGTGGTTTTGTAATGTGTGGTGGGTAGACAGAACTACACTTCCCAGAATTCCCTTCCCTGTATGCAGAGCAAGCTTGATGGACTTGCAAGCAGTGCAACTGCACAGAGATCTGTTCTCAAAAGGGAGCCGATATTGGAGTTTAATGCTCTGTGTTGAAATTCTTATTAATTTTATCTCTGAATTTGTGTTGTGTAAGTGAAAACCCAGTGGACTGCTGAAGCCTGTCCTGGAGGCTTCGCTGACACATCATTCTGCCTCTTACCACCTCCCCACCTCCCTGGGGCTCTCCTTCCCCACTATATTGGCTTTTGCCATGCTCACCCCTGGTGGGGTCCTGGACATGTGGCAGGGGGGGTTGGAGATGTGCTCCCTCAAGTCATGGGATAGGATACAAGGCACCTGTGAGATCTGCATTTACCTCACAACTATCTCAAGAGTTAGAGGACTGTAACATTAAATAGCAAATAATAAACACCATGAAATATCCAGAAAGAGACTGCAGAAGAAAGGCAAAAGCAGTTCTCCTGCTTTCTGAACAAGGGGCTCCCCATTTTCATTTTGCACTGGCCCCACAAATGATATTGCCAGCCTTGCATATACATCACACATCAGTATGTACCATAGACACATATTTGTTCAAGATGCAGAGCGTGGAAGTGAAGCAGCAGCCACATGCTTCACCTTAGAAAGGTAGAGGCAGATGTTTCTTTAGCTTAGGCACGTTATCATTGATCTGCTAACTCAACACAATGGCATAGGGTTTTCCCACCTTCCCCAAGACTTTCGTTCAGCTTTTCCAGTTTCTGGGCCAGCTGTGTATTTAACTCCATGACAAGGGACACCAGCTTTTCCCACATGACATAAAGATAATAGCTGGAGATGACAAGAATTGACATGAGTTCCAGTATGTGTTTATGGCTTCCAGTTTGTCCTTGCTCTCATCCACTTTATAGCCATCTTCTAAACTGCCTACCCTATAGTTTCTGGGCTACAGCATCTGACATCAAAACTACTGCTTAATCAGGTCCCACAGTTGTGTAAAGTTCGATGACTGTAACAACAAATCTCACATAGTATATCTCCTAGCAGTTCTGCCTCTCTAAATGAATTGTGGCTAATAAGTATGGCCAATTTTTTTAAACCTTAGAAGAGGTTGAGGAAATAGGATTATATATATAAAATTAAAAATAGAAAACAATGTGACATGGTGAAATAGTATCTTAACGTTTACATAATCCTTTTTTGCAATCAACATACATTGTCTTATTTGGTCATCACCACAAGCCCCATGAGGTAGAATAGGACAGTTATTATAATTTCCATTTTACAGATGGAAGTGAGATGTCAGGGGTTAAGTGTCATGGCCAATGTCACATAGAAAGGAGCAGAGTTGGAATTGGTCCTCTAATACTTTCCCCAGGTCATTCCCATTGACCTAGAGGGTCTTTCCCAAATATGAAATATTAAGATCAATTATTAAGCTCAAATCTTCAGTGCAATGAAAACCATTTCAATAGGAGACAAGGTCTCTGGTTCTCAGATATGTTTGCTGCTCAAACATCAAATAAGCAGACTATGTATCATTCAGCTCACACCTTTACATCCATCTCCACTGCCCACGCTGTCACCTTAGAGCACAAAGCCCTAGAAACTCTCACTCAGCACTGAATGGTCCAGCTTCCAATCTCAGAAAATAAAGACACCCGGAACAACTGCTAGTGTTACTGAAACTCGGGTTTCACACTGGTACTTTTTAACACTCACAGACAAAAATGTTGTAGGCAACAGAGACATAAGAAGCTCTCATTATAATTTATGCATATGATGTATCAGAGCAAGGTTTGGCAGTTGTTTCATAATTGTGAAAAAAAATCAGCTTCATTTCAAACAAATAATCAAAATTCCACAACAGACTACAAAAGTAAGTGACACTTGGCTTTTCTATTTTTACTAACCACAGAAATGAGAAATAAGCCATTCTATTAAAGCCTTTGAGCTATAACCATATAAAGAAATGAACACACTAGCACTGTGCAAAATCCAGAGAAAATGTAAATTCACACCATTTGTCAACAATTGCAAAATTAGCCCAAATAAGGTGTTAGATAATTACAGTTCTCCCTCATAGCAGAAAGCAACAGTTGAAATTACAGAGGAAAGATCAAAATTACCTCTGGTGACTTTCTGTTCTTCTAGAAGGGCCTTATTAACCCATAAATCATGACCCATAAATCTCCATCATGATAACCGCCAGCATGCACTTCTTATGGAAAAGCACCCCCACTGTACCCCACCACCCAGGCTATACCCATCCATATCTAGTGGTCCCAAGAACCATGGGCACGGAAGTCAACTGGGCCAGAGCTTTGGGAGGTGCTGAAAATCCCTGGTCTGCTCCTCTGAATTATTATTAGTTCACAACAGCCTGCTTAGAGGATGAGAATGGCTTCATTCCTTGGATGTCAAGCAGGGGAATCACAAGCAAGCTCCAGGGGTCTTTATTAATTCATTAGAACAAGCATTTATCAAGAGTTTACTTCATGCCAGATGTTGTTCTTGGCTCAAGGTCATAGTGGTGAAAGGCACTTTCACAAGAGGGATGTGTCTTCCCTCATGGGGTTTACAGTCTTGCATAGGATCTAGATGTTAATCACCAGCCGTGCAGACTAATGTGCCAGTGCTAGCTGAGGCAGATGTTGGGAAGGACAGGTTAACGCTGCCAAGAACGTGTCTTAGAGAAGCCTAACCTCATTCAGGGTTTCATGCAAGGCTTCCCTAAGGAAGTGACATTTGTGTTAATTCTGGAGGAAAGTAGGCGAAGGGGTGAGGATGCTCTGAGTATTTCTAGAGGAGGAAACACAATCTGAATGTGGAGTCCCAGTGGAAACCCTGACCCAGGCCAAGTAGGAATAAAGAACAATAAAGGATCTGGTCTGAGGATATTAGGCCTGGGCAGAGCAGGAGGGGAGCCTGAGGGAACAATGGGGAGGCAGGCAACAAAATATGAAGCTTGAGAAGGTAATTTTCATCTACAGCAGTGCTGTGCCTCAGGCTGACCTACACCTAGAAGGACATAATAGAGGGGAGGGGGATGTGGGGGTGAGGAACGAGAGGGGACAGAAATGGGGTTGGGTGGAGGCAACAACAGGCCCCAAGAGTCCTGAGCATACTGCGAGCAGCTCAGGTTTATCCTTCAGCCCCTCTAAACACTCCCCTCCCAGGGCTGTCTTTCCCCTTCCCCTCTCCAGCATCCTCCTGCTGCTCGGGCCACCCTTCCTGCCTCGTTCCCTGCATTCAAATACCAGTTCACCTCCAGCTTCAGCTTTGCATCAGGAGCAAAACTGTGATACCTGATTCAAGCAATGAACTCTAAGGTGTCAACAGCTAACAGGTATGCTTCTTTTAATGCTTACCAACCCCAATGAATTTCCTGAAGGAGGACTAAATTCTGAGCAGAGGAAGTGTTCATGTTTGTCTGAGGAACTGGGAACGCCAAATTTTTACTGACCTTTGGGAAGATGACCACCTTCAATTCCACGTTAATAAACTGGAGACTTCAGGAATGAAGGGCAGGAGGGAGAGAGAGAGGGTCCAAAAGTCAATCTCCAGAAGTGGTCCTGGCCTCTTCCTGCAGTGATGGAGTCCAGACAGAGAGCAACAGAAAGGCCTGTGGGTCTTTATGAAGGGTCAGAAGCTCTCTCCCAAAGACAAATAACTCAGAAGTGCTAAAAAGAAACAGGAAAGATACCATCACTTCTCAGAGTACGTACTTACATCTTCAAAGTTTTCTCTTCCATCCTGGTATTAAATCAATACGAGCATATAAAGAGAAAAAAAATTTTGTATCTATGTGTGTGTTTGTGCAGATTTATTCCTGAGCTGCTAAATTTTTTAGAAATCAGAGTCTAAAGCATTTTTTCTAACAAATATCATGTGCCAGTGTTATTCTAAGTAAAAATCTTATTTGATCCTCAAAAATTCCATGAGTTTAAGTACTATTATCGTCTCTACTGTTTTAGAGGGAAATTGTGGTACAGAAATGTTCACATTAAAAATGTTCACTACCTCTAAGAATTAAAAAGTTTTATAATTAAACATCTAAAGAAAGATTTTTTTCCTTTGCTCTAAAAGCCCAAAAATATATTTATCTGCTACATTTGACATGACTGCCTATTTTGTAGCAAACCATGTAGAATTCAGGATATATACAATAATTGAAACTTATGTAATATTTCAAAACCATCGAATAAGCCACAATTACTTGGTTTAAAAAATACTAAGTAGGATAAAAAAGGAAATGATCGACGTAAATGTTCTGATCCCTTTAGTAATACATGGCTGCCATTTTGCTCAATGTCTGCCCTGACCTAGTAGGACTTAATATTCAAAGTGGTGGCGTGATAGTCCATTAGAGGCTGTATTTGTTTGCTAGGGCTTCCATAACGAGGTACCACAGACTGGATGCCTTAAACAATAGAAATTTATTTTCTCAGTCTTGAAGCTAGAAATTCAAGATTAGGGTGTTGGCAGGGTTGGTATCTTCTGAGGCCTCTGTCTTTAGCTTGTACATGGCCATCTTCTCCCTATGTCTTCACGTGGTCTTCCCTCTGTACATGTCTGTGTTCAAATTTCCTCTTCTAATAAGGACATGAGTCATATTGCATTAGAGCCCACCTAGTGACCTTATTTTAACTTAATTAACTCTCTAAAGACCCTATTTCCAAATACAGTCACATTTTGAGATACTGGGGGACTAGGATTTCAACATATGAATTTTGAAGGGACACAATTCAGCCCATAACAGAAACAATGACCCATGAATTAAGAGGAAGCTTGATTCTTCAAATGGATAGGAACACACCAAAAGAGCTAGGAGAGCAACCTGGCTAGAAACCCACACTTGGAAGAGTCCTGTCCTGAAGGGATTAAGCCCAAAGGGTGAGGGAAGAAACTCAGAATAGTCACCCAACTTTACTACTGTCCAAATGGGAAAATGCTTCATAGCTACAGCTAGTGTGTACTTGAGAGGATAAAATTTGGCTGAAATTCATACTGTCTTCCTCTAATGTGGCCTTAGATCATTATTTGATCTTCTTGGATTAGGTGAGAGTTAGAACAAGGAGATAAATGCAGTGGATGTGATGCTGGAAATTAATGAGCTCAGTTTCCATCTCTCAGCCTTTGAAAGGTTGTTGCTTAGGCAAGAACCAATTCTAGTGATATCTCCCAAACTGTTAATATATTTTTCTTCAGAAAGAAATACAGCATGGTTTGTCTAACAAAAGTAAAAGAGGAGTTAATGCTGAAATTCAGAAATCTGTGGATTGTTTTATTTGCTTTTTGAATAAACTTGTTATTTTAACTTTCAGTGCTGAGTTTTCCTCTCTTTAAAAATATTTGTCAACTTACTCTTTATGAAATGTGTTTACTTTTATAATTAAAAAGAAAACTTTTAAACAATTTCCCCACTTTCTAAATGTTCCTTTTGGGGAAAAAAACAGTTCTTAAATTTGTTGTTTTAATTTGCCCAGTCATTTTTACTTCCTCTAATTAAGTAAGCATGCTCTTAAACAGGGTAAAATAAATTTTTGCAGAGTGAATCACTTGCTCCCACTATAACTTCAGAGGAGTGTCTATAAGGGGAAAAACTGGGAGGCCACAAGCAATTGAATTTCTTCCTGCAATATCTCTCCTCTTGACAGTTGCAAAGAAACTTGTTTGAAAGAGGAAAACATTCCAGCAAATACTGTAATCAGCATGAGGCAGGCACCAAACTCTCAATGTCATCTTACTGAGGAAATTTTTACTTTTAAAAAAAATGACTGTAGTTTTCCATACAATGGGGGAAAAAAGTTTGCTATACATGCAGGTATTTGAGAAAGATCTATATTCCAATACATGAAGAACTCCTAAAATCAAATCAGTAATAAAGCAATAAACAACCTAATAAAAAATAAACAAAGCCTTGAAAATATATATAAAAGAAAATATACAAATGACCAATAAGCACATAATAATATACTGAACATCATTAATTATCAAATAAGTACAAATTAAAATCAAAATGATTTACCACTTCACACCTATCAGGATAGCTAAAATTAAATTAAATTACATTAAAAAGGCTATACCTGACTGGTCAGGATTAGGAACAGCTAGAACTCTCAGACGTTAATGAAATATGTCAGACCACTTTGAAACTGTACGGCAATTTCTTATTAAACTAAATATATACCTACCTTATGACCCAGCAGTTCTAGTTATTTACCCAGAAAAGATGAAAAACTTTATTCATAAAAGACTGTACAATGTTTATAGCAGCTTTATTCACTAGCTTTAAACTGGAAGCAACCCGAACGTCCAACAGGAGAACGGAAAAATAAATTGCGGTATATTCAGACAGTACGATACGATACAGAATAACAAAGAATGAACTACTGATATCACGGACAATTTGGATGTATCTCTGAAACAGAGCACTATTCAAGAGAAGCCAGATGCAGAAGAGTGCATCCTGTTTGATTCCATTTATGTGAAGCTCAAGAACCAGCAATACCAAACTATGACAGAAATCAGAAAAAGTGTTGCCTACAGGGTAAAGTCTGACTGGAAGAGGGCAAGAAACTTTCTAGGGTGGCAGATATGCAGATGTATAATTCTTTTCAAAATTTTTTGAATTGGATGCTTAAGATCTGCAACTTTCATTGCATATATTTTTGACTTCCATAAAAATGTTACAAAGAGTTGTTAAACAAAACTGACTTAAGTTTTCCAACATCTCATGTATTACCCCGTTGCTCAATTTTCATTTATGACTTGGCTGACTAGACCACTGGTTGCTCATGTGCCCCCTGCAGGTCATGACACAACCTTTCCAGGGAGGTCAAGCAGGAACAACACTGGTGAGCTGCCCAAGGGTCTGGGCCTTTCCTGTTTGCAAGGCCTTACAAAACACGGAATGTCACAGAGATAAAAATCGACAAGACCCTCTTTAAGAACCATTAGTTCCAAGTGCTCTCAGCCAAAGGTAATACGAGAGAACAGGGGCTGTAGAGCCGCTCAGGCCAGAGTTAAGTCCCAGCTCAGGCATTCACCAACTTTAAGCAGATTACCTATCATTTCTGAACCTCTCTGTTTCTTCCTTTGTAGAACAGATGACTTTGCAGGATCGGAGACCATGTTAATAATGGTTCCAGATTAAACCTTGCACACAGCAGGCCCTCAATGGAGGATAGCTACCACTGGCCAATCAGCTCCCTGAAAGGAGAGGAGTTTGGCACATAGTAGGGGTTTAATAAATATTTAATAAATGAATGAATAGCCTGAGAAATTTCTATTTTCTTTAATTCCTATAAGAAAATACCAAGGGATTTAACCAAAAAGAAGCAGGATGGGTGATCAGAAAGAGAGTATTTCTGCCAATATATTGTCCTATCTTGGTATACACCCAGTCCTTTATATGGAACCCTTGAGATCAGATGGGACCAGAATTTCAGAATTCAGAATTTTTCTGATTTTGGAAATGTAATATGGTGTATACACCATATATACATAACCCATCTAGTAGATTGGACAGTACCCCACATCAAACACATTAATATTTTCCACAGCAAAACTTGTAAACATTCACATTAAAAAGAATACAGACAAGAATAGTCTCATATTGGTTCATGTTCAGTTTTGCCACCAAATAAAGTATTTTTAAAATAACTATTGTTTGAGTGCAGAGCTATTGAGATTGCAGAATCGTTGGCAATCTGATAATGACTAACATTTAGGTAGCACCGCATTCTGGCCTAAGCACTTTGTATATATTAAGCCCATTAACTCTTCACAACAAGTCTATGAGGTAGATACTATTATTACTATCATTCCCATTTTATAGACAAGGAAACTGAGGTACAGACAGGATAAGTAACCTGTCCAAGATCAAACACTTTACTCTGGAGTCTGTATTCTTAATCATACTTCCACACTGCCTCAGTGTTCCAGAGCCCTTGTCATATGTGCAATGATGGGCTCTGAGCAAGCATCTAATCTCACTCTCCACCCTCATGCCTCCACACTCAAAATTATTAAAGAAAATTGGTACCGGGTTTTCTATCCTTTTAATGTTTCCTCCACTTGGAAAACTCTAAAGTTTGTTGGAAAGAATTACTTTAAAAAATCTGCCCTCTTTAGCAGACTCAAAAAAGACAGTCTCATTTGCCTGAGACAGTCAAACTAAACCATAAGCAAGAAACCTAGCTTTAATTTTTTTTTTAACTTTCAAACAGATTACTAATAGAAGGGCATGTTCACAAAACGGTTAGCTAGCAGTGAGTTGCAGAAGAAAAGCCAGAAGCCTACAAAGTAGAATAACACACTTTCAGTTCATCCAGGTGATTAAGAAATACATTCAAATTTATGGGAAGCCCAGCCATCTAACAAAGGAAAACAATATAAAGAGCTCACAGCTCTGAGGGGACAAGAATAGAACCTAGTCCACAGAAAAGAGGAAAGCTTGAGCATCAATCATATAGCTGGCCAAGTGTTAACAACTTCTAAACAGTGAAGGTGAAAGAACATTTGTTCACCAAAAGGTCAGTTTCTCAATTCAGGGGGGAAGGTTTAGGGGCATGTGGTGGAAAGTTTGCCTCAGTGTGCATGTTATTTTACCCTTGGGCACAGTTTGCCTATGAAACAAGGTTGGTGGTTGAGAGCAATTAGTCTGGCAGCTAATCAATGTCATTGTACTGACAGCTTCCAGGAAACCATCCCAATCTAGAGGAACGATGCTTCAACACTGAGTTGCTTCTCACAGAAAATACCAAGCACTGAGGATGCTCCCTTGGGAGTATGCACATGTCCTCAGTCAGTCAGTATTTACCAAGTGTCTGTAAGGTACTTAATGCTACAATCTGTGCTTGGGAACACTTGTTAAACCCAGTTTCCTCCCTACATATGGTTTAAAATCTTAACTGAGGGAATGAAAAATGTAATCATGTCAGGGACAGAAAATACATACAAATGCAAGAGTTGGCAAAAGGTTTTGAGCTGTGTTTCTCTATTTCTCTTTCCCTATTTGATACACAACTCAAGTTACAATCTTCATTCCAACTGGCTGAACTCTCAGAATGTACCTAAACCTACTTAGGTCAAGTATTTCCAGTCAAAAACAATTTCACACTACCTCAGCACATAATCAAGAGCAATTCATATATATGGGGCAGAGCAAACAGAAAAGGTCTTAACTCAACAAGTGGTTGTTGAAGTGAATTGAAATCCCACCCGATTATACCCAACCTAGAAGGTTTTGTTTGTGACTGAGAATGATTCACTACCTACCAGTAACTGTGCTTTTGAGTTTAGAGAAAAAACATCCTCCTCAACACAAAGTATATTCTTTCCTATAGGAGAGTTTTTGACTGCGCGGCCATAACTTCCTAAATAAACCTTTGCCATCCACAAAATGCTAATTTGCTATCGTTCAAGCTAACTTATTTTTTAGTATTGGCCTCACCCTAAATATAATGCCACCCAAGAGTCTTTGTTGTCTCAAACATGTTTTGCAGCAGAGGATGGAAAGGCAGTGAGACATAAAGAAAAGTAAACTGGGTAAGAAAATAAATGTGAGCTGGGCAGAGGAGGAGGAAGCTGCCAGCCCTGTACCCCCAGCCTCACCTCATGCCAGTCGGGGGAACTTCCATCTTAAGAACTCTAATTACACACACCCCAATGGTCACAGCAGCACTATTTACAATAGTCAAGACATGGAAACAACCTAAATGTCCATTGGCAGGTGACTGGATAAAGAAGCTGCAGGATACAATGGAATACTACTCAACCATAAAAAAGAATAGAATAATGCCATTTGCAGCAACATGGATGGACCTCATTTTAAGTGAAGTAAGCCAGAAAGAGAAAGAAAAGTACCATATGATATCATTTATATGTGGACTCTAAAAGAAAAGACAAATTAACCTATTTACAAAACAGAAACATACTCAGAGGCATAGAAAACAAACTTAGGTTTTTGGGGGGAGGGGTAGGAAGGGATAAACTGGGAGTTCCAAATTTGCAGATACTAACTCCTATATATAAAATAGATAAACAAGTTTATACTATATAGCACAGGTAACTATATTCAATATCTTGTAGTAACCTATAATGAAAAAGAATATGAAAATGAATACATGTATGCATATGTATGACTGAAACATTATGCTATACATGAGAAATTGACACAATATTGTAAACTGACTATATTACAATAAAAAAAACAAATAAGTTGGAAAATATAAGAAAAAAATGTTCAGGCTCCTTAGCAGTTCAGGCTGACTAAAGTACAGAAAGTCTCCTTATCTTACACTGAGGTGACCCAGCCCCTCTTCATTGTTTCACATGTAAAGCCAACCAGGTATGAAAACACTGATTTGAAATGTCAGACCATGAGTTCTCACAATGTGGTAGAGCACCTATTCAGTACCAAATAAGCAGTTTAAAAATAGAAATGTATTTTTTAATCTTCGTAAACTATAACCAGATTCTTATGACATCTAACCTCTGTCTAGCCAAGATACGAGCTGAAGTCAATGACTTTTAAGGGGGTAAGTAAAACGTGCTCAAGGTTTTATCCTATGTCCAGTTAAAAAACAAACAAACAAAAAAACCCAAAAACTAATTCCTCTCACCTCTTTATTTATTCTTTTTAGTCTTCTTCCTCTGGGTTTCTCCCCTTCCCAAAATCAATTACAATCAGCCCTCCTTATCTGTGAGCTGGGAGGGCTAACTGTACTTCGCCATTTTATATAAGAAACTTGAGCATCCATGGATTTTAGTACCTGTAGGAGGTGCTGGACCAAATCTCCAAGGAAGCCAAGCGGTGACTATTCCATCATAATTCAATAAATGTTACAGGGAGCTTATTATATGCCTGTTGGGCAGTGGGGGTGTTATGAGAACAAAATATGCAGCTATTCCTATCTTCCAGTCTGGTGAGGATGACAGACTTCAAACATTCTAACCCTCTGGGGCTCACACAGCAGTAAGAATGAACTGACAGAGGCTAAAAAATCAGTCCCTGTAAGAATGAGAAAGCTATAGTGGATGATTTTTCCATTCACCTGAGGACATCCAAGTGGTTTCAAACATCAAATGCCTTCTCAAAGAACAAAGAGTTGCTGCATTAAGGACATTCAACAGAATGAGATACAGGCATGTAGGCAATTTGTTGAGAATAGAAAGTACAATTTCCCACCATGAACAATTTGAAAGGGCAACACTCATGTGGACATGCAAGCTTTAACATACTTGCTCAGATGTCAGTTTCATTACTTGATAGCCATTACATCATTCTTTGTTTTTATCCTAAGAAAATGCATAAAAATAGGATGCTAGAAAATTTTGTGAATGAAAAGAATAGGAAACAAAAGGACGTGAAATAAAGGAAATATTTAGAGGTTTCCACAGTATACTGAAAAATATTTAAATTTTGGAAATCAGATAGGTTCAAACCCTGAATCCATCTCTTACTAAGGCAATTTTCTTAAATTATCTGAGGGTCAGTTTACTAATCTAAAATGGAAAAGAAAAACACCAGCCTCTTAAAATCAGTGTGATGATTAGCGGAGAATAATATTTAAATACTAGCATGACACCTGACTCTATACTCAGAAGGAGCTCTATATGAAAGGTCTGCTTCTCATAAAACAATCAGAACACCATTCTAACCCCAAGGATGATGTCCACAGAGAAGGCAGGCTGAGAATACTCCTCTTTTCATTCAGCAAATACTGAGCACTGGGTCCTCTATTAGAGATACTACAGTGAGTAAGAGTGAGGATTTTACCACAATGAAGTCCTCAAAATATCTGCCGCTCATGAATCCCTATAGTGAGCAGAATAATGTAATAGCAGATTCAAGAAATAATATATTTCAGACTCACAGCAGTTTTCTTACCTTGAAAAATTGGCCTTAATCATATTTACATAATTAATATCCTTTTACATTCTTTGGTTGCAAGAAACAGAACCCAACTCTAAGTAATCTGAGCAAAAGAGAACTCTTTTCAAGATGAGATGTTGCTCAGAGAACCAGAGGACTGAAGCAGCAGGGACCAGAGCCTCTCCTGAGTTCTCCCAAATCAACAGAGCTGCCTTGAGGATGGATCTGCTCCAGCTATATTGCTTAGACTCTCCCAGAAGAGACAGTCTAAGAGCCCATGCTAGGACACATAAAGAACCCGCAGCTAAGGAAGGTCAAATCACCTTAAATTACAGTCCCAACAAGATTGCCCACAATAGCAGAGAGGTCACTCAACAAAAGGAAATTGGGGTAGTGTTACCAAAAGAAAAAGAATGGATGATGGTAGCTAAAATACAACAATATATAGTAATAGCAATAGTAGTAATAATAATAATAATAACAGGAGTTGGCCTTTAGTGAGCACTTACATAGTTTTAGGACCACGTTAAGCATCCTATTGAACTATTACCACAATTCTACAAGGTATAAAGTACTACTACTTTTAAAAATTAATAAAGTGAGCTCAGATATGTTAAATAATGTATCCTGTATCACACAGCTAGAAAACTGAAATACATTCTGATATCAAAAATGTGTTAACCACTATGATATTCTGCTTCTCTTGTTAACTTTGGGAAGTAAATAACCAAGTGCTCAATACTCCAAATTTCAATATTAAAGATAAAACCCTAAAAAATCCTATACTGTGATAAATATATTTGGTGTTGGCTGCAGTAAATAATTATTCATAGAAGAACGGGCAGCAGCAACCACCGAGTTAATAAATGAACCACAGAAAAACAGAATCTTATTTTTCAAAAAGGGGTGAATGGTAACTTATTGAATACAAATACTTTCCTCATCTCTCTGTAGCTTAGAAACTGTAAACTTGGCAGTGAACAAGTGACTTACTGTAAATTGGATTCTAACTACCAGCACAAGCAGGTTTTCAATCAAGTGTCTATGGATTAGTCAAGTTCAGTGAAAAACTGAGAGTATACAAATACCATCTATCATGCTAGCTTAATCTTTAAAATGAATTCTCTGTTGCTGAATTGATAGGGCAGAAGTTGACATTTCCTCTGTCTACCTGCAAAATTTGGAACAAACTAATAAATATTTCTAACTATGTTGTACTTTTCAAAATTTTAAATAATCACATACATAACTTCAATAGTGCTAATAAATAACAGTTGATGTGCAGGACTGGAGAACTAGACATCCTTCCCCAAGTGCCCATCCATCAAGGGTGTGCCCACTGGTCCTGTCAGCCAGACACAGACCCAAATCTGGATGCAGTATGTGTGATGGGGCAGAGCCTTGGCAGAGATCAGACTGAGCTCTGTGTGAATCTCAGGGCACCACCGTGTGACCTCATTGCTTGGTACCTTTTTCCTCATCTGTAAATGGCTACCTCCAAGACTTGATCTGAGGGTGAAATAAATAGAGAATGGTACTGTAAATTACTTGGAACCAGGTTTTCTTAGGATGGGTTCCCTAGGAAAAGGCTTGAGGTAGAGCTTCTTGTGAACGGGATTTTTTTGAGAGAGTAAGGGAAGCAGAACAAATCAGGGTAAGAAAGCTGAGCAAGGATGTGGTCTCAGCTGGAGACTAGCTTTAGCCTGATCCCATGGGATGCTCTGGAGCAGGAATTGTACAACAGAGTTGGTTCCATCTTGTGGCAGAGGGTTGGGATGGGCTTTCATATTCTGTAGTCAGTCAGTCATTGGCCACTGGTTGGAGGATTAGAGAAAGAAAAGAATGGAAGGCCAGCTGGTAGTTCTGTGAAGAAGAGGGTAGCTGTGGGCATTAGCCATCAGTCCTCATTAGTAGCTAAGAGGATTTGAGTAGGGAACCACAGCATATACTACACATGACTGTGTGGCACATCGTTAAGTGCTTGATAAATATTAGCCCTTTATTTTACTCTCAACTTAGCAAATATTTATTGAGCCCAGGACCCTTGTTAGGCAATGAAGATATAAATATGAGTAACGTATAGTTCCTGTCCTGGAAGTGTTTGCAATGCAGCTGGAAAGACAGGTGTACATTGAACTAAAAATGCAAAAGGAAATAGGAGAAATCTTTGGTAGTCTCATCTGACTACCCCTTTCTTTGAATGCCCTCCTTTCCTAATCCAGGGGCCAAGAGTCTTTCCTTTCCTGAACATCTCTCCTCTGGCAACACTCAATATCCAGACCTGTATTTCAGAATTTTTTTTTTCTTTTCATCACTTAGCACAGATAGATGTGTGATAATGGCAATGGTTTAATCCATAAACTAAATCAGTGTATTCAGACTGCACTAGTGAGTCATGAAATCAAAAAGTGGGTCCTACAATCTGTATTTTTAAAAATAGAAATAGAATAGAAAAAAAAATATCAGAGTGCATCACAATAGTAAGTAAAGCTAAGGGTAAGATATAATTGTGGCCTGTGTATATATGTACTCTATATGAATATAGAGAATTTTTTCCCTGTTTTCTGTTTTTCAGAGTAGATGTTTTTCTCAAAATGGGTCACCACCAAAAACATCTGAGAAACACTAACCAAACTGAACCTCGCTGGTAGCTTGTTAAGATATTATTCCACTCAGATAACATGTGGTCCCTAATAGGTCACAATGCAATTTCAAAATGAAAGTATGAAGTCTGAGGTAGCAATTTCAAGGAACTCTGCAGAACAAAAGGGTAAATACTTTGGTTAGCTGTGTCTTTCAGCATCCCTCATGTTAATAAACCTGCTTTGTCAATAAGGTTTTTGAATGTCTTACTAAGCTCAGGGCTGTGTGCTGAGAATGAAATAAAAAACAGTAACAACAAAAATAGGCCATTTGGGAGTTTATAATTTCCCAAGATAACAAACTCAACTTGAGAATTTTAGTCAAATGTGGTAAATGCTATAGCAGAAGCATGCGGGTGCTAGGAAGAACACGAATCTAAAACCTACTTGGCAGAAGGTGTAAGGGACACCTGGTGTCTGCTCTCAGGAACCTTACAGTCTTATTTGGTAGATAAAATACATGCAAAGAGATAAAAATGAAATAACACTCAAGCATTTCTTGAAGGCATGAAAAGGACTAGGATTTTGATTTATTTTTAAATCCAGGGGGACAACTAAGCAGTGCAAAACCAGGAGTCTAGATTGATTCAGGAAAGCTAGCCTAGGCCATGGATTCATGAAGCAGGGCCAGAGAAATGCAAGTAAGCACACAAATTGGTGTTTAACCTGGAACACAGTAAGCATTTAATAATTATTGAATGAGTGAACACATGAATCTGATGGCTAATGAGCAGCTTGCTCCTCTGACTTTTCCTTATAAGCAGCAAGAGTGTAGTTAACAGGATCCACTTCATCCTAGATTTACCTATTCTCACTAAGACATATCAGCACAAAGCCAGTGAAGACAACAAGACCCTGAAAACCTATTTCCTGTGACCAGCAGTGAGTGGTAAAGCCAAGAACATAATACCTGCCTTAGTCCATTCAGACTGCTTTAACAAAAATACCATGGAATGGGTGGCTTAAACAACAAACATTTATTTTTCACAGTTTTGGAAGTCCAAAATTAAGGCACTGGCAGATTCAGTGTCTGGTGAGAGCCTGTTTCCCAGTCCATAGACCATCTTCTCACTGAGTCCTCACCAGTGGAAGGAGCAAGGAAGCTCTCTGAGGCCTCTTCTATAAGGGTACTAATCCCATTCATGAGGGCTCTACTCTTATGACCTAATCATCTCCCAGAGGCTCCACCTCCAAATATCATCACACTGGGGAGTAGGTTTCAGTATATGAATTTGGGGGAGGGGGAAACATTCAATTTATTGCATTCCTTCCTTCACCCCCAAAAGTCCTTATCTTTCTAGCATACAGAATACATTCATTCCATCCCAATAGCCTCAAAAGTCTTAACTTGTTTCAGTATCAATTGTAAAGTCTAAGTCTAAAATCTTATCTGAATATCATCTAAATCAGATATGGGTAAGACTTGAGGTATGATTCATCCTAAGACAAATTCCTCCCCAGCTATGAAACCAAACATGTGATGTGCTTCCAAAATACAATGATGGGACAGGCAGAGGATAGATATTCCCACTCCAAAAGGGAGAAATAGGGAAGAAGAAAAGAGGAACAGCCTCAGGTAAATTCAAAACCTAACAAGGCAAACAACTTAAACCTTAAGGTTCAATAATAACCCCTTTGGCTCATGCTCTGCCTCCCAGGCCCAGTTAGGGTGGCACCATTATCCCCACTGCTTGGTGGGGGTGTCCTCCTCCTCCTCCCAATGCCACAGTACTCCTGAACTGGGATCAGGCTCCCTGTGACTCCAGACAGCTCTATCCTCAAACCTAGGTGGAGACTGCCAGGCCCCCAAGGCCATGTACTCTGCCTGCTGATGGAGACATGCTGGTGCAGATGACACCAAAGTTTGCTGCCTGCACCTTGCAAAGAGTTAGCCATCATGGCTGAGCTGCACTGGGCCCACTTCAGCTGCAGCTGGGATGGGCAAGGAGCAAGGAGTGCTGAATCAGAGGGCAAGAGGGAGCCCTTGATGTGAGGCAGTACAGGCATTGTACACAGGGGCCCCACAGGTGCAGCAGCTTCTCCTTTGAAGCCACTCTACCTACCTCCACCCCCTGTCCCTGCACTAGAGGTCTATGACAGGAGTGGCAGCTCTGATTATCTCTGAATCACTGTCTGGGTCATTCTTTCATTGCTTTGGATAATAGCTCCTGTTGAGGACCTGTTCTGTTGAGATGGTTGATCCGTACTAATCTAATCAAATGGCCACCTGGCCACATCTTTATTATTCTTATTTTTTGCAATATAAATAGGTTGAGGACTTTCCAAATCTTTAAGTTCTTTTTTTGCTTAACAATTTCATCTTTAAGTTATTTCTCTTTTGAACTTTACTATAAGCAGTCAGGAGAAGTCAATGTTCATCTTCAACACTTTGCTTAAAAATTTATTCAGCTGAATACCCAATGTCATCGCTCTCAAGTACTACTTCCAATGAAACACTGGAACATGAATACAATTCAGCCAAGTTCTTTGTCATTTTACAAGGATGGCTTTTCCTCCATTGTCTAATAACATGTTTCTCATTTCCATCTGAGACCACATCAAAATGGCCTTCACTGTCCTTGTTTCTACCAATATTCTGTTCAGGATTACTAAGGCATTTTCTAAGAAGATTGAATTTTTTTTATAGTTCTCCTCTTTTTTTTTTTTTTTGGAACGCTTACCAGAATTGCCTTTAACAATCCATTCATGTCAATGTCGGCTCTAACATGCACTTTAAAATTCTTCTGCCTACACTCATTGTCCAGTTCTAAAGCTGCTTCCATATCTTTGCTATTTGTTACTGCAGCACTCCAATTTCTTGGTTCCAATTTCTTTCTTTTTTATAAGCCACCCAATCTATGGTATTCTTTTACAGCAGCCCAAACAGACTTAAGACATTACCTAAGGTACAAAAGGAAGAAGTTAATATGGGGTGGCTTGGAGGGTAAAATGCTAATATGTTGTAGAAAAATCTAAGATTTGGATAATTTTTACTTAGCACTGTGTTTCTTTTTAATCACTTTTACTGAGGTATTATTTACATACAACATAATTCGGCAATTTTCAAGTGTACAATTTAATGAGTGTTGACACCATTAAACTGTAACCACCAACACAATCAATATACAGTGCAAGTTAATCACACTGAAAATTTCCACATGTCCTTTTTACTCCAAATAATGTTTTAAAACAAGCACTGAGGTTAATAAACTTAGCCACTAATGTTATAAAACCAGGTAGGCAAAAGACAAACCCTGTTATCTCTAATTGAGATCTCTTAAATTAATCCCACAGTAAATGTATTAAGAATAATAATAAACAAATCAAGAGGTGATACTTAACAAAAACATAGACTGCAAAAAGATAAACTTCCTCCAGAAAAGTAATCTAGCAGTTAATTTATATAATGGGTCTTTTATCTGTATCAGTTTGATCAAAGTGCCTACACAATATTATCATCTTTGTAGACAATGAGTAGTTTTGGCGGGGGGAGGGGGCAACTCTCTCCCCACTAAGGTAACTTCTCCTTTGAACAGGTATCAATCATAGAGACCAAAGGAGAAAATGACCTGAATGACCTGAACATTCTCACAGCCATCTAAAGAGTTACACACACTTGCAGCTAATTTCTTCTGTGTTCTACATAAGAAGTTATCATGGATCCCAGTTCCACACAAGAAGAGGAACATTACTCTAAATATCCAAATGGTCATGAGGATGACTATATAAGTTGCAGACAGATGTTTTTAAGAAAAAAAAAGAAAGAAAGAAGCCAGATGGGAGTATTAAAGGCAGGAACCAAATTAAGCCTGAGATTACCCAGAAAGATAAAAAGATGACTAGGAGAGTAACAGCCAGTGCTGACCAGAGTCGGAGTGCAGCCGGCCAGCCCGTGCAGACAGACGTGGCTCAGACTTGGCTCAAAACCAAAACAAGCACAATGTACCCAGATTCAGACTAACCAGGGAATGAACTGTGTGCTAAGCAACTGAATCATCACATGTTACAGTAATGTCTACAGTCCATTTTGAGGAAGAACGTTTTAAGAATAAAAAGAAATCTCATATTGTTGGGTAGGATGAACCCCACATACTCTTGCCCAGAGGCAAGGGAGAAGCCAACAATGAATAAAATACAACTTTGACGTGCATACCCCAGACTGTTTTCAATCAAATTTCAAAGGAAGTTAAGTATGTAAAGAAAACACAAATTTAAATTTTCACCCCCCTAAAGAAACTATATCAAAGGGTTCCTATTTTAGAGTTTCAAAAATGTTAGTCCCACTTAAATATTTTCTGGTCTGCATGAACCTTTCCCATATAATCAGTATCCTAGAGGTCAAGCCTCTGATGCTTCGTGTGCCATCAGCTATCAAAACCCCCTCAGCTGTGAATTTGAATTGTATCGGTTTACAGCTCATTTTCTCTTGGAGCTGAGACCTAAGAACAAGTGCCGATGTACCTAACTGACTTGCCTGCTGTATGCAACGCATAAAAGTACCACAGAATACCACAGATCTTGCTAAAATCACACATATCTGACTCTGACCGACATCCGCTGTATTCCTCCGCAACAAAGAAAGGAGGACCTCACTGTGAAGGATTCCTCAGTTTCGTGCTAGCTGATCTCACTGTGAATGTCCATCGTCCCTCATTGCAGCTTACCCAGCATCCTGCAAATTCTCAGGAGTCTTCAGGATTTCCTTCCTTTGAATTTGACTCTGACTCAAGATAAACCCGAAAAAAGTTATGGTTAGCATCCCCCTGAATGTCAATAGAAAGATTAAAGTCCAAAGAGGAAGAGATGGAGGGAGATGAGCTGGTAGTGAGAAGCAACTGCCACTGGCTCTGGCTGGATTGTTTTAATTAAGAGAAGCTAGATGGTGTTTTAGACAAAATGGTCCCCAGAACAATTAGAAGATCACCTAGCCCAGTGCTTCTCAAATCACCTGGCGATCTTATTGAAATGACAGGTGAGTATTTTGATTCAGTGGGTCTGGGGTAGATTCAAGATTCTTCATTTCTCATACGCTCCCAGGTGATGTCAACATTGCTGGTTCATGGGCCAGATTGGAGTAGTGAGTTCTTAGAGTCCTTTTTTAAAAATACGTCTAGGCTCCTCTCCTGACCAATAGAAGCTATGGAAATGGCACCATTTGAGCCCCTCTGATGATTCTTAGGCACGCTAAATTTTGAGGAGCATTTAATTCATACTCCTTGTCTTCTCACTCTCCCACCTCTGGGAGAGTAACACCTGAGTCTACATCAGTCAGTTTCTCTGGTGACAGCTGCCTATCCCAGCCAGAGCAGCAATGGTGGGGCGGGAGGGGTATCCCATGTTCAGGAATATCATGAGCTCAGGCGTATCATGAGCAAGATAAGCTAAGCTACCTTACCCTCTGAATTACTGATTCCTGCCCTGCTGCCTGGAAGTAACTTCCACCTGGTAGTGGGGATAGAGGAGGGAGTTTATTTTATTTGGTATCTCAAGGAAGGAAGTGAAAATACTAGGGGTGCAAAGGTGCCATATACTAAATAGGTTTGGCATTTCTTTATACTTTTCTGTAATTTTCTAATTTTCCACAAGAACATCTATTACTTTTATAATCAGAAAAACAAACATTTTTAAAGTCTTTAAACTGTGAGCTACCACATGCCTAAGAAATGACTACTAATTCCAGTACTTCCTAAAGCAGCAAACTACTTGAAAATGTTCTTCCTGTGAAGTGTAGCTTTTATACACAGTGTAACTCAGTTTTCTGATTTTCGAAATTTACCTCTGGATTTCACCTACTAGAATTTTTTGTCAACTATTTCCTCCGTCCTTGCCTATTAAACAAGCAGAGTTCAGCTTGTAAATGTACCTATTTTTTTCATAAGAAAATTTCAGACCTACCTACTATTGAATATTCCTAGTATTTTCTTTCTTTTGCTTCTCAGATGTCACGTTTTACTGAACTGCATTGTTTTTTAGCTAAAGTAAATGGCCTGTACCTTCTATTCTCTAGAGGTAAGCACTTCTAACCATTTTGGTTTTGTTTCCTCTGTTGTTTACCTCTGTGTTTTTTAATTTATCAAACATAAGCTGATGACAGTTGAGCATTTAACTCAATTCATTCCTCCCCCATCCTCCCTATATGTTGTTGCTGTTATTATCATTATTAATTACTTTACCTGTCACATCTGAAATTTTAAACATTTTAAAATCTATTTCTTATTCTGTCAACTTTTGACATGACCTAGCAACTTCTCACTGTGTCGGGTGCTAAAGACATTACCCCCTGCTCTTTACTTCCCACTTTTCCTTCTTATTTCTTCTAAGTCCTATTATCTAAACCTTTTCATTTTATAATTTATATTTTGTGCTATAACCCTAATTGTCTTTACTTAATCATTTGTGTATAGATTCTAAAAATTAAAAACCAATAAGGAGTATTTATGTCATTGTAACTATCTAAATATTATTTACTGCAAAGTCAAAAAATAAGCTGGTTTACCTTTACCTCTCAACAAGCCCATATCACTATGCTGGGTGACCTCAAGGACAGCGCTGAATCACAGTCAAAGGATTCTTTTATTATTTGGCCTCAATTCTGCAAAATCCTGTTGCATTTCTATTTGCTTCATATTTGGACCATAATTTTCTTGCACTTTTTGTATTTGGTTTGGTTTGGAGGACAGAGAGAAAGAGACATTTAATTATCTTGTTTTCTTCTTATAAATGAAGAAATAGATGCTTCTACCATATCCTGGAATTTGCTTTCAACCTTATAACAAAATCTCCTTTTTCCAACAGACATTTCTCCTTACAGACCTGGGTCTTCCTCCTCCCACACAGTTTTCATCCTGGGCTCTCCTATACTGCACATCTGGCTGAAATACTCTATCTTCTTTCTTGGTTCTCTCTCTCATATTGCTATCACTGAGAAATGTCTTCAAAAAGAATACATGATTGGCAAGTTTTCTAAATCCTTGCATTTCTGAAAGTGTCTTTATTCTACCCTAACTGATTCATAGATTGGTTATGGAACCTTCGTGTCAAAATAACTTTTCCTCAGAGGTTTAAAAGCATTACTCTATTAAATTTAAATACTCCATGTGACTGATGAGATGTCTGATACCAGTCTGTTTCTCCATCCTTTTAAGGGAAATTTTTTCTTTCTGAAAACTTCTTAGGATCTTATCTGCATCTGAAATGTTCTGAAATTTCATAAGAATGTATCTGTGTGGGGTATTTTTAGTCATCCTTTACAGTACATGATAAATTCTCCTAATCTTACATTTAGCTCTGGGAAATTTTCTTTCATTATTTTGTTCATTTCTTCCCCTCTCTTTTCTCTACTTTTCATTTCTGGGACTCCTGCTAATCTGATTTTAGACCTTCCAGATTGATCACATCTTGTTTTCCATATTTTGGTGGTTTTGTTTGGTTTTGCTTAGTATTCTGGAGTTTTACTTTTCAGCATTCATTTGTAATTTACAAAAGCCATTTCTCACCTTGCTTATTATTTTTTCATGGAATTCTGCTTTTGTTTAATGGATGTAATGTCTTCTCAAATCTTACAGCCAATACTAATAGAAGTTTTTAAAGTTCTCTTCTGTTCCCTAAATTACCTCTAGTTCCTCTAGGGTCAATATATATTTCTATATTTTTAATATATTTGAATGTACATCTGTTTATCTTGATTTTTTAAATACTACTATTTTTCCTCTACCATCTGGTATCTTGAATTCCATTCATGTTTAAGAGTGAAGGTCTGGGTTTATAATTTTAGATAACTTATTGAGGTTTCCTCTGCACTCTTTTAAGTGTAGCCCTTCCCCTAAGTGGGAAGAATGACCATGAATTACATGTTCATGGGCTGTGAGGTTTTTAAGTGTTGAGTGGGCAAGAAGGGAAGTGGCAGAGTGAGGACAGTGGTTCTCTAGAAGCCTTAGTTTTCTTCAGACAGCGTAAGTCTGCAGAGCACCATCTGCCAAACTCTTTCACACATCAGATATATCTGAAAGGATGTCTTTAATTGGGGCACTTGGACTGCTCCCAGCCAGAGAAGATAAACCAGAAGTTCTAGCTGCTCCAAGCCATGAAGGTAGGGAAGGATGCACCTGTCATACTTTGTTGATCAATCTTCAAACATCACTTCAGTTTTCTGCACTTCATGTCTGCCAACTTGAGCCCAATCACCTTTCATTCCATTTCCCATATAACCACCAGCCAGCTACTTCACATATTCTATCTCCTTCCTCCCATTTCTCTGTGTTCTATCTCCCAGAAATATGTTAAACTCTCATCTTCTTATAATCTCTGCCTCCTTGTCTTGCAGTTGTTACGAATTTCTAGCCTAAATACTTTACTGTGATCACAATTGGATTAGAGATGGAGGACAAGTAAATAAACATGCTTATTCTGCCATCTTGAAATCATGCATGTCAATGTACCATATTGCAGGTAACCAGAATAATGCTTCCTATTCTGCTTTCTCCATGTTTTCTTTAATTTTAAGACAGATGTTATCCTTTAGTTAATAAAAACTTAAGTCATGAAGTTATCCTTAATATCTCCTTAAGTTGGATTCCCACATCTAGGCATTCATTGGATCCTATCTATCAAACACTGGTAAAGGTTTCAAAATTGGTTTCCTGTTTAACATTCCCATCGTCCACATGGAAAGTGTAGACTGATGAGAGGCTAATTAAGAACTTAGTAACAACTATGTGAGGTGACATATGTGTTAACCAACCTCATTGCAGTAATCATTTAGCAATATATACCAACCAAATCACCTTAAACTTACACAATGTTATATGTCAATTATATCTCAATAAAGCCAGAGTCAGGGGAGGACTTAGTAATTCTAACCCTCATAGACCCACCTGCACTATTGTGACAGCTTGCAAAACTTCTTCCTGCCTGTAACTTCCTTTTCAATTCATCCCACCCACTGTTCTTCTCCAGTAACTCCACCAAAGCACTGGTTCTTATCATTCACCACATGTCAATCACCAGGACATGAACTCTTGGAAGTGCTCATGAGAACTTCGGGAGAGGTCTTTTTTTAAGACTCACTGTTTCCCCAACCATTCTTGGTTGAGAAATAAAAGAGGAAAGGAAAAGGGCAAGCATCTAAGCTGGGCACTAAGGCCCCTTCATGTCCAGGCTTCATTGTGCACTTCTGCCTTTACCTCCTTATGTTCTTTGGATTCTAACCAAGCTAAACTACTTTCTAGGTCTTTAATTTGTTCTGCAATTTCCTACTCCCACACCCTTGGTTTTCCTATTTAAAAGCATGTTCCCCTCATGGATAAAAGGTGTTGTCAAAATTTCCTCCATCTTTCAAAGACCATATGAAATGCCTGCTCTCTTCCAAAGTGTTCCTGAATCCTCCCAGCTGGAATTAATTTCTTGTCCCCTGTTTTATCTTAACACTTGGTTTACACGTCTCATACTTCTCTTAGAATGCCTGTCATATTCTGACTTATTCAGTAGCTGCGTGTGTACACATATTTTTTCCTATATGGCAGACTATCAACTGCTTGAGGGCAGAAGTAGTTAACTGTTGATTTTTTTACTTCCTTACAACACTTAGCACAGTGCCTCTTACAAATGGCTGATGCTCAATAAATGTACTTTGAGTGAAGGTAAATAAACCTCCTGGTGAGAACTGACTGTGGCAACTCTCCATAACTTATCATTGTTCAAATTTATTACTCTAGCCTTCAAAGTTCTCCAAATATAGCTCCAATTTACCCTCTTACTCTCCTCCTGTGGGAATCTTAATTCATGCTCAAAGATTCTGTTCATAGACTGACAGACTGGCCAGCATGCTGTGTCCATCTCCTCTACCTGACCACACTGATGATATTTATAAGTTTGTTCAAAGTGCTTCTTTATAACCTTTTGACACCATTCAACCTACAGTATGCTCTTTCTATCTTCTGATCTCATTTGGCAATGCTCACATCAACTGTAATTTCTTCTTGCTCCTTATATTTAATTAATCATTTAAATACCTTCCCTACCTAAATGATGTTTCTTTTTGTTTGCCATGGTACTTTGCATATGACAAGACTTAGGAAATATTTGATTTATTGATGATATTATCATTCATTCAAATTATTCAGCAGTAATATTTTTCTATATATCTAAAAATATTAACTACATGATTTTAAAATATGATTTGGTATTTTCCACTATAGTTATTAACATGAACTATATTAATGAAGAACAATACAGAAACATATATATGCTAATTGATTATTTTAAGGTATTTTAAATGTCTTTTAAATAGGTTAAACCATATGTCATCATGTTTGTTATATATGTGCTTTGCATATATGCCATAATTCATTCTAAATCTAAATTATCATCAACTTAAAAGTACTAGGCTCTGATACAATGAAGGCTTGTTTGTAAAATAAATAATGGAGAATAATCTCTTCTCTTTTCAATACATTTCTATAGATTTTTCTGGAGATAATTTTAAAGTTAATCTGAATTCATTCTAACAAAGATTTCCTACAGAGGAACAAAACTTCATTACGAGATCAAGATACGTTGCTGTGTACGTTTAGTATACACAGGAGTCTTGTCAGTGCATCAGAAACAAGCTACTTAATCTTGATGAGTTATTTCCAGAATTTTATTTCCACCTTACAGGTATATTCCTACTTTGTCTTAATTTTCTTTGTTTCATAACTTCCTATTGTATTTCATTTTCTGTTTATTTGTAATTTGACAGCCTGCTCTGGGCTTCTTCAGTTTTTCAGTGAACTTTGTTTCTGCCTTTATTGAATTTCAAACCTATTGACTTGTTCCTCATCCACTTTTTGAATGGGGAACTGAATCAATGGTCATGTCTTCAAGCGGCTTAGGTATAGTGGGAAAATATATTCACACACTTAAGTTATAATATTATAAAGCATGATATTATTAGACACTAAGTGAGTGTTATGATTAAACAGAGAATGCAATTAAGATCTCTGCATTGAAATTATCAGAAAGAGGTATGTAGATATAATAGAACTTTACCTACAGTATACAGAACTTAACATGATAAAGAGGCCGCATGAACAGTAGAAATATTCTGAATTTGATGCTGGACAGAACCAGGTTCCATCCCACAGCTTGTCCCCAAACTAGCTGTGTAGTTGTAAGCCAATCATTTTACCTTTCTAAATCTAAGTTTTACATAAAATAAAAATCTATCAGTAGGAGTTCTGATTCTTACCTCACACGGTTGTTGGAAGGATAGAAAGACTGCAAAAAGCACTAAGCACAGTACTTGACATAATAAACACTCAATAAATTGCTTTTTAAAGGATAGGGCAAGCCAGGTGGAGACACAAAAGCAAGGGGAAAGGAATGTTATGGCATGTGCCAGCAGGGTAAGTGATGTGTTAAGTCTACAGTGCCCAATTGGGCAAGTCTTAAAGGGTTTTCAATTATTTTAAAATTAATCGTGTTGACCATAGTGAACCATGGAGCCATGGTGAGCCTGGTTCTATAACATGGAGCCAGGAGATTCCTTTAGGCAGCAATGTTTAGGATGGGTTAAAGTTAAAGAAAGATAGACAGAAAGGTACAGTGTTGTTAGCAAGAGTATTGCACTTAAAGGCACAGGGCCTGGCTTCAGGTTCCAACTCCACACATGATCCCGTTTGCAGGAGGGACTTTTGAAGGTGTCATCCCAGCCATGGCTTTCCTTCCCTGGAAACTCCTACCCAGTAAAGTGGTACCCTGCAGTCATGTTTCTTCTATGTGACACTGTAGTGACTGGCCCACGAGTGGACACTCAACCTAACTAGCCCAAGAAGACTATAAGAATTTTGAGTTTGTATCCAATTAAGTCTATTCAGATTTTGTTAATATTTCAACTGACAAAATCAGGCCCCTTAAAGCAGTCATGTTTAGCTCAATTGTATAGGAAAGCAGGGGGAAAGGAGGTCAATGGACAGAGAAGTATAAAGGAGTTCATAGGAAAACAGAGGCATAGACAATGGATGGAGTAGACTTGGTGTCTGATATCATGTAGTACACATGGAGATGTGTCACTCAGCTTTCCCTGCCCAGAAGAACTTGCTGCCCAGCTTCAAAGAATGTGATTAGCTGATAGCCTACAACCGTCAGCAACCTCAGTATGCCCCTCAGTGTGCCACCTGGGACCATGCTCCTCTTAAGGTGTGGCCAATGATCAGCGGTGGTAACAAAGATCACATTCCTTTTAGGATAACCCAATAAATGATGGAGCAAAGGGATGGAACAAGGGCTTAGCCATTTCATCCAATGCAGGACCCTTCCAGCAGGCACATTTTGGTCCAGAATTCCCCCAATGGGCTGGCCAAGACATCATTTACATCTGTATCATAGCCTGGTGGCTCCTCCTGCCCACTACTGCTGCCCAAATGTTAATAGTTCTGAGGCTGATAAACATTGCTCTTTGTGTCTCTTCCTTGCCATTAAATGATCTCTAAGTCAGAAATCCTTTCAAAATTATTTGAGCTATGTTATAATAAAAGAAAAATAGGCAAATGGATTATTAATACAAAGACCAAAAAAGTCACACAGCAGACAGACAGTTTTATAGAGAATAAATGTACTAGAAAACCTGTGCTAAGGATGTGTTACATTAAGGCCAGAAAGGAATACACTGTGTTATGCAGTCATCTTCATGTGATAGAAGTTTTCCATAAAAGTATTAAGTTCCTCAGTGAGTCCTAGGAGAATGATGACATCATGTAAGAAAAAATCTTTTCTTACAGATTTTGGTTTTGAAGGTAATGGCAGGTCATTTCAGATAAGTCAACTGTGAATGAGTGCCAAGCAGAAGCACACAGGATGGGAAATCTCTGGACATTACGAGACATACAGTATTCTATTTTTACTTCATTTTTTTGCTTGGTATGTATATGACTCTCAGACAGGGAGAATATAAGAGATCCATCCCTGGGTGCAGGTCCCTGATGTTTCTGAACTTGGGATTTATAGGTTTTTTGTTTTTGTTTTTGTTTTCGTTTTTAACAAACACATTTAGGCCAACTATGCTACAGAAATAGAGATTTTCCGAACAGGATAAAAGCCTTTCCACAGACCACATTCTCTATGGCATCAAGTAGAACAGAAAAGATAGAAAAAATGCCCAGGGCCCATACATATCAAGTCAGCCCCTGTCCCAGCAACACTGAGAAAAGAACAACTATCTACGGTCCCTCTGGGCAGTAGGGGACACTGCCTCCCAGCCCAGTTCTCTCCATCCTCTCTCACTGTCCTTTCCACTCTCAAAAAGGAGAGCACCCTTCAGTCAATTACAAACCCAGAACCTAAGCCACAGGTTAGACAATTTGGCCAAATTTTTCCTTTGGACAAAAAAAAAAAAGTTGGGGAGGGAGCGGAATAGAAGGAAAAAGCTAGCCCTGTTACTGCCCCAGGCAACATTCTTAGGCAAAGAAACTGACTCACAGCTGTACAACGTCCCAAAAGAAAATTTTCCACACAACAGCAGTAATGCCAGACTCAAAAAAATGAGAGAAAGTTATGACCTAAGGTTCCATAACTATGTCTCTGCTGTCTAATGTCTCTGTGAACCTAATGACTCATCATTTTACAGTCAGATCAGTGTTTAAATCACTTTGTGAAGGAGCACACAGAGGGCGGAAACTTGACTGAAATGATGACTTCCCAATAGCTTCACCAGAAATAATCAATGTTCTCAAGACCGTGTCTGCCTCAGCCCAGCCAATGTGTGCAGATAGGCTCGTCCTCACCACCCTGGGGTGAGAAGAATGATCAGCAGAGGGAAGGTTACTGTGTTAGGTCCTCACGTCCAGTGCGGCAGCATCTCATAAATGTTAACGCTGACGTCCCATTAATGTAGGCTGAGAAGAAGCAAGGTGAAATAGCCAAAAATGACCCCCAAACATTCTGATAAATGGAGGAGATAATAAAAGAACACCCGATAGGCAGGCAAGCACAATTAGATGGCATCAGTTAGGTTGAAAGGCTGCAGCTGGAAAAAGTCAGAGGTTAAGAATCCTCCATTTAGTGAGCATTGGGTGTGTGGGAGCAAAGGGATCTTTCAACATAAAGGGGTCAGCACTCAGCCTGGCAGATCACAGGAGCTTTGAGGAAGCCAGCAGAGAGATCGAGGAGGAGGTCAGGGGAAGGAGGCTGGCCTGGGGGTGACCACACACTCAGAGCCAGGAGGAGGAGGATGAGACCCAGCCTGGAAACCCTGGAGGCAGCCAAAGTGAGGCAAAGTCTGGAGCGTAACGTGGATGAGGTGATGAGAGGAGCCGCCATTGAATGAAAAGGAATTTGAAAGATAAATATGTTCAGAGAGGCAGATAACTTTTATAAGAGCATTCCAGAATGAGCAGATGAGAAAGGCAGTTCGAGTAAGGAGGGAAATAGTTGTTTATTTTCATGGGCAATTGTAGGCTTAAAAGGCAATGTTGGAGATTTTTAGCCTTAAATAGACAAACGGTATACTATTTTCTAGTCAACCACCAAATACAACGTGGTATCTGGAATACAATTTAACATGCAATTCCCAGAATAAATTATGTCAACCTAGCTATATATCTCCAGCCTCATGAAAGGCTGTGTGTGTACTTTGCTCTTCCAGAAGTGCACCAAAAATTGTACTAACTCACAGCCTCCTGCTCTCCCTTGCTGCCCAGTATCAGATGATGTCTCTGGCAGCCCACAACATGGATCCCAAAGCCCCAGCATCAGGGCTTATCACTCTGCTCCCATCACAAGACTTGTCTTCCCACAGAAAGGATTCTTTCAAGTCTGGCTCCCATTCTAGGGGGGGATGATGGTGCAGGGCTAGTTTTCCTAGCACTTAATGGAAACTAGCCTACCCCAAAAGAAAAACACAAGAGGCTGGGAATCACATGTGCCTGCTTTACTTGACACATAGCAAACAGAAAACATCTCCCAATTTCACAGTCTTCATTGGGTGTCATGCTATTATACACCTCATTCTATTAGAAGAAAACATTTAATAAGAAAGTTCCTACTTCAAAAACCAACAAATTACTTTGATGCTACTTCAAACTCTGTGTTTTCAGTTCTCCCACATTTTTGCCTTGATCCCCGGATAAGAAACCAATATATCAGAGTGAATACCTTGTTTGTGTTTATCATTGTCTTTATGAGAAGGTATTAACCTTTGCCCTTTGAGATAGCACATCAGTCGTCCTCAGATGAAACTGAACTAAGAAACATTGGAGAAATGGGAGGTTTGCTGCTGTGATGTTGGTTTTCAGTGGCCGGATCCAGCTTTGCAAAAGGAACCCACCTCACCCACCAAGGCATTCAGAAATAATTTTATTTGCTCTTATTCATCAGCAAACGAAAAGTAGCAAACTATAGAGCCAATGACTGTTCAACCCACCCTGTGATAACCCTGACCCTAGTAAAGCCAACATCTGTCTTGTGTTTGGAGTGGCTGACGGCCAACCGGGGATCAGAAAACAACAATTTCCCCGGTCAGATGTAAACCTTGCCCAGCATGTTGACTTTATAAACCACCCTGTAAGCTCAGTAAATTTAATTGGTAGATAGGGTTGTCTTTCCTTGGCTCATTTCCCACCGATTAATATTACTGCCATGAGCACCCATATAATCAGACGTATACTAACAAGGCTCTGTCTAGACAGGCAGAGAAGGTTTTTGCCCTCCCCACCCCCCAGAATTAGGCATTAATACGCTACTTTCAAACGGGACAAATGTTTACATAAATCACACTGGGAAAATAAATACTGCTCTCAAACACTTCCAGTGGAGACTCTTTAGACAGGATTAGTTAGGTATAGGCGCTACCATGTTAGTTCGTTCCCTGCATACTTTAAAGTTGTACGGGCCAACAAGAGGGAGGGCAGCAGTGTGTAAGAAATGTGAGTAGCCGAACTGTAAATCAGTGCTTTTGACAGGCTGATCCACTGAGCTTTGCTTTAGCCAACATTCTACCTTAATTTATGGTGGTGAGGAGATATCAGGCATGGCTAAGAATGTTCAAAATGACACTGGCCATTCCTATAGTGTGATATGAAAAATTACAAAGGGCACTTTTAATAATTACTTTGAAAATTTCAAGTGAGGTATATCACATAGGGAAATCTGTCATCCAAAATCTAAGCTTTTTATTGTTTTCTGAAAAGAATTTTTAAAAAGTACCACCCCTCCCCCCAAAAAAACCAACTTTAACTAAGGCCTAACATATAAATGAAACTGCTAACTAACTTCTTCCTACCTACCTAGACCACTCACAACTTCACCCAATCCCTTTTTAATATTTTCTTATGCTGGGAAAATTATGAAACTAAATCTGCTAAAGAACAAAGTCATAAGTTTTCCCATAATTAACCCTAACACCATCACTGTTACGAATTTTATGAATCTATTTATTATCACAATTAATCAAACCAAGTCAATACTTGGCATATTTTCAAAATTCTCCTAAGGAAGAGCAGAGGATACAGAAGTATTATAAAATATAATCCCTATTTCCAAGGAGTTTCTAATTATCAATTCCAGTTTAATTCTCAAGATTATTATTCTAGAAAACCAAAGCCAAATAGATAACTTGGAGAGTTTTCAGGTTAAAAAGAAAGATTTTCATCAGTTGAATGAACAATTAGCAATACTCTTCTTTTGAAGAGAGAAACTCCTGACCAACTCTAGCATGAGGTTCTAGTTGAAGCTGGGGCCACCAATCACAGTGTTCATTCCCTCCAGACCACAAAGGGGCAGGTGGGTGCGGGTAGCGGACACAAACTGCATCAATCACAGTCCTGCCCTTGGATGGTTTTTAGATGGAAATAAAAGGGAGCTGCTGCTTCTCAGGCAAAACGCTTTGGGAAGCACAAGGCTGGAGTTATCAGTGGCTATTGCTGCTGCTCACGGAGGAAGCCAGGCCAAGAGAAGAGAGCCAACATACTGAGAGAAGCTGAGAGAAAAGAGACACCAAATAGCACTGGAGGCTCTGCTTCCAGGGCCTCAAGGTCAGCCTCACCCCCGCCCTTTCCACAGTGTGGTTATGTTTGCCAATAAATTCCTTTCTTAGTAAGCAAGGCAGAGCTGGGCTTCTGTCACTTGTAGTCAAAACATGTCTTAATTACTCCATGTGGTGTTCTCCATCTTCAGAACACCTGACAAGAGAAATGGTCTTGGACTTCAGCAAGAGCTACATGATAAATGTGACTATTATTTCATATATAAATTTTGACTCTAAACAAGCTTGAACACTAAACTTGCTATAAAGTGTATATATGGAAACTATTTCTCATCTTCAGATTATCTTGGACAACTGTCTTGAATAACTTAACACAGAGAAACAGGGCCTCGACTGGAAGATCTCAAACTATTTGTTCAACAAATTTAGGGCCTGTTGTAATGATCCAAAGACCACCCACCCCTTTCCTCAGTGCAACTTCCTACTCCTGCCTTCTAATTTCAAATGCCCTCCACTTGCTGTCATCCTGCTACTTCTGCACCTCCACACATACAAACACATTCCAGTGTCACCTACACATTCTCTGCCTTCTCACAGCAGCCTAGGTGAACTCCCTTTTTCTCTCCTGGCCATCTGGGTAGCTACATCAGCTGGACCTCCAGCTCTTTCTTCTTAAGTTCCTCCCAACTAAGTGTTGCCATAAAGACCACACTTTGAGAGCCTTTAGACAAGAGAACTTCCAATATTCCCATGAACAGCGTTATCTCTGCATAACAGCAGAGTTGTTTCTTTCTCTGCACATTCTGTGTCTTTTTTGGCAATTAAAGGGGCATATTTTGGAAGTTCTCTCCCCTTCCTATCATTCAGTTACAGAAAACAAAAAATAGGCAGTCCATGAACATCAACCAAGAACATAGTTTTTTCAGCTGCTTTTCTTTAATCTTGGGATTCCTGAATTGAAATAGGGGATGGAGAATAATTAGATATGATGCTTGAGAAATTGATTTCTAATAGTTTTGAGTTTGAGAGTATTTGTCATTTCATCCACCAGTCAAGTGTTTCTTCATGGTTTGCTCCACAAAGAAAAGGGTACTTGGGAGGCAAATCTGTTTGAAATTATTCAGCTCAAAGACTGATTCTGTAAAATTAGAAAGAAAGAAGTCAAATAAACTTATACTAAAAGTGTCGGTGGATTTCCAGAGTAAAGTGTGTGCCCAGCATCATGGAGAGGTTTTAAGATGGCCACAGACACTGAAGAGACAAAAAGAATTTAAAAAAAACAAACAGAAGGATTTTCCTTACAGTAGAAGAGATCCAAGCCCCACTCACACCATTTTTTTCTCTTTTTTCGCCTTGACCTTCAGCTGCTAACACAACGTTGAAATTACTGCAGACACACTGGAGTTTGGAATCTCCATTAATATTTACATAGCTTGCCACCCAGGCTATGACCTGCTGCAGAATGATAAATTCATCTGTCTCCACTGAGGCCTGAGAAGTCTTATTTCACTGGGGAATAAGGATGATTTCTGCTATACACATGATGTGATTATCACGTCTGGTTTTTCAGTCTGCCTATCTCTTGAGGCTATTTCATGGTAAAAATGTATTCAATAAAACTTTGCAACAGCCAGGATTATAGAGCTTTCTCCAAAAGTCTTATTTCCTTAGTAGCTGTTATTATCACTAAAATGCAAGTAGGCACAAGGCCAACAAGGAACAAGAGGTAACCATTCAGCAGCAAATGTGTCATGAACATAGGGCCCCCTCTAAATGAAGAATGCACTCAGCAGCAGATAGATGCAGAAATGCATTTCCTCCCTGCAGCGCTCCATGCCAATGCATTTGTTTTGTTCTTCACTGGAAAAAAAAAAAATGAGTTGACAACATTGGTTGTGTTTATTATTTTGTTTAAAAATAAACAAATTGGAATCCATCTTGGTTTTAAGAACCAAAGTCTACAAGGAAGTTAAGCCACATGATTTCTAAGGGCTCTTCGTGTCTTAAATTCAGAGTAACACGCAGTGAAATGACAAATCTCTACATGCTATAGCTGAGTGCAACGGGAATCCAGAAAAGTTGAGAAAAGTATGGGCCAGGTGTCATCAAATGGCCATACACTTCTCATCCTTTCTGGATTTTTTTTCTTGTGATGAGAACTTTAAAATGTACTCTCTCAACAACTTTCAAATATGCAATACAATATTATTAATTGTAGTTGCACATGCTGCATATTACATCCCCATGATTTATTTGTTTTATAACTGGACCCTTCACCCATTTCGCCCACCCAACCTCTGACAACCACCAATCTGTTCTCTGTAACTATGAGCTTGATTTTCTTCTTCTTCCTTTTTTTTTTTAATATTCCACATATAAATGAGATCATAGAGTATCTGTCTTTTTATAGCTGACTTACTTCACTTTGTGTAATGCCCTCAAGTTCCATCCATGTTGTCACAAATGGCAAGATTTCATTCTTTTTTCCAACTGAATGATATTCCGTTGTATATATACACTACATCATCTTTATACATTCATCCACTGATGGACACTTACATTGTTCCCACGTCTTGGCTACTGTAAATAGTGCTGCAATGAACATGGGGGTGCATATATTTTTTCAAGTTAGTGTTTTCATTTTCTTCAGATAAATACCCAGAAGTGGAATTCCTGGATGCATAGTTCCATTTTTAATTTTTGAGGAATCTCCATACTGTTTTCCATAGTGGCTCCTCCAATTTACATTCCCACCAGCAGTGAGCAGGGATTTCCTTTTCTTCACATTGTGGTTTTAATCTGCATTTCTCTGATGATTAACGACGTTAAGCATCTTTTCACGTGCCTGTTGGCCATCTGTATATCTTCTTTGGAAAAATGTCTATTCAGACTGTCTGCTCATTTTTTAATTAATTTGGTTTTTTTGCTATTGAGTTGATGAGTTTTTTATATATTTTGGGTATTAACCCTTTATCAGACATGTGATTTGCAAATATTTTCTCTCAGGTGATTCTAAAATACATCTGCAGTTGAAAACTACTGATCTAAATGGTAAGGATAAGAGCAGAATAAAAGTAATAGATGGGAAATGAATATGGCATAAGGAGATTAACCGATTTCCATTAGTTTCAAAAATCCCAGACAGGGTTTCCAGATAACTTCCACAAAGATAGAAAATATACTTGTGAAATTCTGTACAACCAAAAGAAGAAAATTATGTGATGTTCAGTTAACAGTTTATAATTGCCATTTGTGTTTCATCACTTATATTTTATAGATCAAGTGTCAGATTTTTAAAAACCTTAATCTTTTTCTTTCAAAGAAAAAGAAAGTTAATAGAAAGTTTACTCCTAAATGGCTCAAATGTCAGTCTTTGAAGTTAAGATATCTATTTATTATCCATGGCACTAATAAAACTATTACTTAGCTCACAGCGAGAAAAAATGTGACAACAAATGTATGTATGTTCATGCATAACTGAAAATTGTGCTCTACACTGGAATTTGACACAACATTGTAAAATGACTATAACTCAATAAAAAATGTTAAAAAAAAGAATATTGAGGAAAAATTTTAAAAAGAACTATTACTAACAATATTAGTAGCTAATATTTATTGAGCATTTAGTATGAGCTAGGTGTCATGCTGAGTAATTTGTAATTATAACCTCACTTAGTCCCACAATTACTCTGTCAGATAGTTACTATTATATCCACATTCTGCAGGGGAGCAAACTGAAGTTCACAGAGATGAAGTCAATTTACCAAGAAGATGCCAATATTAAAAGTAGATCATGGAGAGGAACTCAGGTTTTTCTGAATCCAAAGCCTACTATTTTGACTACTACATGAAACTGACTCACCAAAATTTCCTTCCATCCATCATTTTACTGAATTATAATAAAATAAAGAACCAGGTTTAATTTGAAGCAAAAGGTTAGATTCTATGGAAAAAACAAGTCTGCTTATAAAGAAATGTTGTTTCTTCAAGGGAAATAAATATCATGTCCAAGCATCACCATTATTATAAAAAGAATTTGCAGAGAAGGAAAGAGAGATTTTCTCTCCCAACCTGCAACAGTGACAACAGAGTAATTCGTATAAGTTCACAACTAGCCCAACTCAGCATCAGCTGTGGTTTACAACTTAGTGCCGCCAAAGTCAATTTATTGGCAATATTAGCCAATTCTTCACAGTGCAAAAGTAAATTTCCAAATAGAAAATTTTACACTCGGGTAATATCTAAATTTTTGGAATACTTGGAATTAAATAAAATTTGAAAATTTTTATTCAAGTGGCTAATCTTTATCTTTAGGGGTAAGCTGCCAAATACTTCTTGTATTAAAAGAGTACTTGATGAACTACAATACACACATATATCTAATATGCCTACAGAGTGGTATACTTCTTGACTGATAGATAAAAGTTTGTAAGAAATCAGAATGTTGCCAATAACCTTGCTGTGCAGGACCTCACAGAGAAACCCAAATTGATGTGCCAGTAAAAATCGCATTCCCTTTTCCAAGGAGTGAACATAGCAGTGAATAACACAGACCCAGAAGATGAGTGAGAATATTCACAAACCAGTCAGTGATAGTGCTAATTCACTTCCAACCCTTCACAGGTCTGCTACCAAATTTTAATCAATATGTTCATAGCCCATAAAATCCAAGAGACCTAGGTAGTCCAAGCTTGGGGTAACATTATATTCTTCAAGAAAATAAAGTCCAAATACTGAAAGTAATTCTAAAAGTAATTCAAATAATTTACTTGCATTTCTGGAAGACTCCATTCATAATCTGCAACAATAAATTTTAAATTTTGTTTCTTCTCTTCCCCAATTCTCTAGGGCCCAGAGATTAAGAATCACTAAATTTTCCAAAACTCTGCTGAAACTCAGCCATGAATGGTAGGTTGCGTTGTTGATAACACTTTTTCCTTTCCGATTCTTCCTCTGTGGGAAGATTATACTTCCTTCCTCATCTCATTAATATTGGCCATGGCCAAATGACTTGCTTTGACCAATGGAATGAGAGTAGACATAATGTATCCCACATGCCAAAACAAAGCAGAGGCTTTAAGTGTGCTTGTATGGGTTGACTTTGTTTCTCGTGCTCACTTCTGCCTGCCTTTTGCCATGAGAATAGAAAGCCCAAGTAGTCCTGACATGAGAGACACATGGAACTTGGCCCAGAGCCTGGAACAAAGCCACCAGAGCTTACCACAAACCTGTGAGAACTTAATTTTTTGGCTCTGTAAGACACTGAGATTTGGTGGTGTTTGTTACACAGCATGTTGCAGCCAAAGGTAATACACAATGTGGCTTTCTCCTTTCCTTCTGTTTTCTCTGTAAGTAAGCACCCTGCCTCTTTAGGATAGAGAAATTGGAATAAACAATACAAGATTAATTCAACTGAGAGAAATAAAAGTATTACCTAGATAATGACTGGGAAAATGACATCATACAACATCAAAGAGGGCAGCCTCTAAGACTGAGTTGTAAAACTGACATGGCCATCATCAGTGAGTCTTGCAGTCAGCAAAGCCAGTATCACCCAGTGTTTAACGGGAGGACTATAATAGCCTCAAATAAAAATATAAGCCACCTTAGCTTGCCTGCAAGGAAGAAGGGGCATGTGGGGCCTGGTAATAAGGAATTACACTGGCAGGAATGTAAACAAGACACACCTTGACCTACCTGTCCATACCTACTTGATTGTACTCTAGTCTATATTTGCCTGAGAACCCTGTGTTTGCTGTTATCACGGCTTTAAGAAGAAATATTGATATTACCTCTTGCATGAAACCAAAAACATAATTTAGAGGTTGTTCTTTATTAATTAAGCCAATGTATTTCTCACCCCAATTGCCTTGGTACTTCCATCCTGCTGTGTGGCTGGACCGAGGACTTGGGTATTAATATATAGACTTTGTCCCAAGAGCAGTCTAGCCCTTAACACAGGCGATTCTTTTGATAAACAGTATTGGATATTACATTGGTAATTATGTCTTTAACTGAATTACCAACTGATTGTTAGAAATGATCAGGAGCTGAGAGCACTTCTGCCTCCAGACAGATGGAGGACCATAAAACTTGATGAGTCAAGTAGCCCCTTGAAGGCCCACAGCATCCTCACTGATTGGAGTTAAGATGAGTTCTGAGAATAGACTGACCTTTGATCAGATACAATGTGAATAAGCCTAAATTTCTCTCAGGTTCCTGAAGGTAGGAGTCAATGGGGGCCCAGGGTAAAGAAGCCTTCACTGTTGTTCCTTAAAAGGATGCATCTCACAAAAGTATAAACTCCTTGCAAGCCTTCTCTTTCCTAGTGTTTACCAAGCTAATATTACCAAATAACTCAAAGAAATAATAAAATTAAACCAAGTGCCATTGGTTCAAGCACCATGTCCCCTGCTGCTGACTCAAGAAGCCCTGTGTAAGTGCTTTCGCTTTTATTTTAACTCCTTTCTTCTTCAAAATGCCATGTTTTTCTAACAAATTAATACAGCAAATCATTTTTCACCCAGTTAAAATTACCAATACAAGACAACGCTTTGCACAGGGCTGATTAGGCAATTGCAAGGGATGAGGGATGAATTCTAACATTTATGCACCACCCAAATGACTAAGATTTATAACTGTAAACCTACAAATCTCTGGCTTATATATGCAAATGTGGGGCCAATTAGTGATTCACCTGCAACTGCTAATTAAAAAGCCGAGGGTGATGGATTGCCACTAAGTGGGTAGACTAGGGCCTGGCTGTTCAGCATCATCTATTCCCACACAAAGGACACCCCAAGGAGAGAATATCTGTAGATTAGCTCCCTAAAGAGCCATCAGAATTTTATATCTACTAATTTGGAAGAAAAAAAATAAGTTGTGTGGGAAAATGTAATTATAATGTAGCTAGAAAATAAAAAAAGGCAAAGCAAACCAAGCATTGTTGCATCATTAAAAGAGAAAATAACCCTTCTGGGTAATTTTCCCATGGAATTCAGAACAACAAAAAAAAATTGGAAAAAGGTTTGGAAGAAACCGCATGTGATTCTTTCCCCTTCAATTACAACAAATTTCCACAGTTTTCAACTCAGCAAAATGTCTGAACCAAAGCTTGGCAAATAGTAGAGAATAAAATTGTTTAATAAAATAAAAAATTCAAGTCCAAGCCTTCCAGACAGCTAGGTTGAATAGGTTCTCATATTACTTAAACTAAGTTTGGAGATATTTATTCAATATCTGACTTTCAGTTTCAGCTGAAACAATCTAATTAAAATTCAGATTGAAAAAAAAAAACCCACCCTGCTTCTCAGAGTCCACAAGCAGCTGCGTCTGTAGACCTCCAGTTCCCTCCGGTATCCAGTGCTAGGATATGTATTCCTTCGTCAGCCCTCTGGCTCAGTCACAGATGCATGTTACCAAACCACTGCTGTGGCCACAGTGCTTTATGATCTCCTATCCCTCAAACCCATACCTTTTCATAATTCTCATGGCTTAACCCAAAGCACAACCACAGCATCAGCTACTTGGACCAAGGGCCAGGCCTGTGGCCACAAAGACCTCGCTTTCAAAGAGCTGCTGAATTCAGGGTCTTGTTTGGTCAGGAGCATCTCTTTTACGCAGCCCTTATGTGTTGGGAAGTACCAACGTTCCTGCCCAATGGCTTCCCGCATATGGCATCCTGGAGGTACAGAGAGCCTAATGAGGTGTCATATAAAAAATACTCCTTAATGAAGTGACCTCAGAGGAGAAACAGCAGGTGGGCAACATCAGTGCACTACTGGCAGGAAAACCTACTGGATGCTCATTAGGTTTACCTCATCAGTAAATATCACTGCCTTGGAGAAAGAAGAAATAAGTAACTCTTAGCCAAGGTATGTTGAAATCCCGGACTTTTAGCCTCACAGCAACACCACCCAAAGTCTCCTTGCTCTGCTTTGTTTATAATCCCTTATGCTCAACTTGTACACTATTTAGTTTTACTCTCATTAAGTAATTGTATTTAGAGTAAAAATATACTATATCTTCCTAGATTACATGTGTTTAAATATTTGCTGAGTGCCTACTATGTGACATGTGTTTCTTGTTGCATTACAGCCATGAGTCTTTCCACCAATCAGATGAGGGTGTGACTTGCTCTAAATCAGTAAATTCTCAGGTAGTTGAGCAGGCATTCAAGCTCCAGACCTGGCTCTTCCCCTTGCGCTGCAGCTGCCACCCACTATTTGGAGAGCCATTTTCTCCCTGGGCTTTGTCTTCTATTGCTTTTCACTTGAATATGCTCCCTATTCTTTTTGAAATCATCTTCTTGTGGCTTTTACCCATTTATCCCTGCTTTCCTCATGCTTTTGTTTTCTCTGTTTTTCCCAGCTCTCTTTTTGCACTTCTATCTTTATACTCTCTTTACACTTGTGCTTTTTGAAAGGTAGCAGAATATGCCACCCCAAAATATGCCTCTTTGGCATAAGGATTATTTTGAGCTGCAGACACAGGAAGAGGTCTGAAAACAGAGTAGAAGTTACTCTTTTGTAAGGGAAATTTACATTAGAAAGGGAATCTGTATGAGGAAGAGAACTATTACCAGAGATCACTTTTTCACCTGAGACTCTTACCTACAGGGCAAGGCAACCTTTGTTTTTATTTTGTTTTTACTGAGACATAATTGACATTTAACATTATATTAGTTTCATGGGTACTAAACAATGATTCAGTATCTGTATACATTGTGAAATGATCACCACAAGAAGTCCATCACCTCACATAGTTACAAATTTTTTTTCTTGTGATGAGAACTTCTAAGGTCTACTCAGGATAATCTTTGATTACCAAAGATTCACCTTTCTGTAAATTGCCTTCCCAACTTCGAAGTTCTAGACCCTATCCTTCTCCTTAGCTCAGTATGGTATATGAGCCTCAATCTCTGGGCTGCCTTTTGAATCTCATATCTTTGTGGGGCTCCTATGTACATACCTATGTCACTAAAATTATTTTAACTTTTTTCTTTCTCCTATTAACCTGTCTTTCTTTACAGGGGGTCTCAGTGAAGAACAATGAAGGATAGAGGGAAAATTACTTTTATCTCCCGTATACTTCTGACATTTATGCCTCACCACTTTCCTAATCCATATTTTTCTACCCTTCATTTAATCTTAATCCTCTATATCCTTTTATTCCTGCCACAACAAATTAAGTGCATAATGAGGGCTCTGAATTTCTTTAACTTGGCCTTTAGGTCATAAATTCACTACACAGAATTCTGGGATGAGTAAAGCCATTATCATGTATCTACTGTTAAGGGGACTTAGCACTTGGTCATGTAAATTGCCTTAGATTACTCTAGGACCACCTGAGGAGATTAAAGGTACTGGTGCTTGCACCACCATAAAGATACACTAATATGAATCAGGTTGATTGGAACTCATTCCCGGGTTAATATGTTTTCTGTGTTTTGAAAGAGCTTGGGTGACAGAAGTTCAAAAGGAATGCAAAGGAGATTCTCACAAAAGAGTTTTTGAAGACCTGTTGTCTGTTGGACTCTACCAGAATCCATGCTAAACAATGGTCGTGAATTTAAGGAGACCTCTACTTGGGCTGTCTAAATACACACCAACATCCTCATTCTGTCAGTGGATTATTACTTGGGATAACAGCTTTACATTTCAAAATTATTACTCCCTTATTCACTAAGTATATGCCCTGACAAAAATTTTTGGTCTAATTGTACTTTTTATAATACTTCTGTGCATACTGTAACATTCAATCACCATGAATAATGCTTTGTTTAAGAACAGGTTGGGGCAGCCTAAGAATTTAGGCTTGTTAAACTTATGTGAGAATTTGATTTTTAAAAATGAAATTCTGAAACTATTCTGAATGATACTATAATAGTGGATACATGCGCATTATACATTTGTCAAAACCCATGGAAAGTACACCACCAAAAATAAACCTTCACGTAAACTACGGACTTTGAGTGATAATGATTTATCATCATGTCATTCACAATGAAATATCAGCATAGGTTCATCAGTTGTAACAAATGTGCCACTGTGATGCAAAATGTTGATAGTGGGGGAGGCTGTGCTTATAAGGGGGTAGGGGTGATACAGAAGTCTTTTACCTTCCATTCAATTTTTCTGTGAATCTAAAACTGCTCTAAAAAAGTAAAGTCTACTAAAAAATGAAGTCCAGCTTCTCTTAATATATATACACACATGCACATGTTCTAGAAAACTTATTTTTGTTTGATACAATGTTAGAAATACTCATGCACCTTGATTGCAAATTGTTTTTACTTTGACATCACAACATTTCAATATAAAGGAAACAATCAAAAGTGGGCTCCAAGAAAGATACCAAGAAGTCCACTGCAAGAATTAAGTGTGATTCCCAATAACTGTGGGAAAACCTCAAAGGAAATTCAGCCAGTATACGGTCAATTTTAAATTTAACAAATATATCTTCAAGATTTACTAGCTAGCAGGGATGAGTGGTAGGAACTGATACTTGCACAGCTTTTTTCAATCTTTGGCTGTAACCATCCCTTAGGAAAGAATGCTTTCTTTTGTTTTCTGCCTTTGATCCATACAGGCCCAGACTTACAACCTGTCAACAACCTCTTCTATGCAACCAGCAAGTGTAAAACTTCTGTCAATAAACAACTCACACACTTGTCTACAGCATCAGAGCAGCTTCTTTCTCAGGTTCTCCGCAAGCACAATGGACGAGATTTTATCATGGGCAGTTCCAATAATGTAGCTGCAACCAATTTATTAGAAAATAGCTAGACAGTAATCTAGATGGAGCTGTTTCTCTGCTGTTATTGTATCTACTCCTTCTTCAGAACTGGCTTTCTGAAGCTTCCAATGGTCTGGTCTCATTTTTCAAGTCATTTGTCTACTTCCAACTAACCTTGGTAAGAGATTCTAGTGATGAAGACATAATGACTGAACCAAGTCTTCCCTAACTTATTTATTCATACTGAATTAATTATTAATTTTCTAAATATGCTCTTCCTGGGGCCCCATTACTTGTTCTTTCAACTCCAGATGGTCAAGGGCTCAAATCTGCATTATCTTTGGAATCACAACCAATGAAAGGGAAAGTAGAATGACCAGAAAGCAGAGAGAAGGAAAACTACTACTCTAAGAAAAGAGTCAGAAGCCATCTCTTATTCCAAATCCCTAAAGACAGTAAAAGAAAAAAAGAAACAGGAAAAAAAAAAAAAGTACATAGGCCATAATCCATCCCTGTATGGATAGTAAAACTATCACAGGAAGACCCAATCTTGTTTTCGTTTTCTATGGAAATTTCTTTGCTCATCAAATAAGAGTCAAGATTTTTATCTTATTGTGCTGGTGACAAGCCTTGTTTTTAGGTTGGAAGATCATTTAGAATTTGTGCTCAGAGTTGTCTTAATATTTTGCTCCTGTGTATTTAAACAGAAAGAAAAAGCCTAGGGTAAGAAATATTTAGATAGCAAAGGGTATTGAGCTTCTTTGATAGGAACCCTGTAACTCTTCTTTTTTCTCTCCATCACCAGCTCTTCATTTTAGGAGGAGCTGGAGATACAAAAAAATCTTGAGGTTAACCAGAATACAGGTCCCATGTAATGCATTTTCTGGGTCTTCTAATGATTCCTACTAGATTCTAATGTGTTAGGAAAAATGCTCATAGCTGCTGGGCCTTCATTCTGTCAAAACCCTTCTCCCCTGTCCTTAGTGAACTTGGCTTTTTTCTTGATCACATTCAACATTTACTCAATTAACTAAGACTTCAAAACATCCCATATCCCCAGGAGGAAGTGAATGGGGGTATCGATGAAACAAGATTGGACGTAAGTAATAATTACTGAATCTGAGTGATGAGTATATGAGTTTGTTATACTATTCTCTTTACTTTTGTATATTTGAAAATTTTCCTAATAAATTTTCCATAATAAAAAGTTTAACCATCCATCATCTCAGTAAAGTACAGTATTTTAAATAAGTTCTGAAAAATATCTCCCAGAAAATACTATAGTGTCATAGTTATTCTAAATTCTGTCTCTAAATATTATAGCAGAGAACTTCCTTGTCCCTTACTGAAGGTAATTCAGCTTACATGCTCTTCTTTTACACTTAAAAAACACAATCAGTTGTTTTGACCAGCATTTGTGAATTATTAGCTCTATGTCTCCCAACGTTGTGTGCATTTTTAAAGAGGCTAGGAAAAGCAAACCCTAAAAGAATGGCTTGACACCTGGCAAGTTAGTTGGGGAGATCATTTGTGGGCAGGTCTTCTGTGACTCCTATGTAGTAGAAGCTGTTGGTGTCCTGCCCAGATCCCCTTCACCAGCCAGGGACCATCACTTAGTTGTCAAGAGTGTTGGCCAGGTGTGTGCTGGTAAATGTTTAACAACTGGCTCTTGATAGGGGTGTAAGAGCTCTTGAGTTGTAGCTTTTGTAGATTTTTATGATGCAAATGCTCTCATCATGGCTGATTTTAAGCTAGCAAGATGATGTGACTGAATGGGGAGTTGGGAAGTAAAGCACACAGACAGCTCTTGATTGCTGTGTGAGATGACTCTAGCCCACCACCTGGTTGCACACAGCTGTTCCTTTCTTTGGAGAACTGCCCCCATCTTTCCTTCCCACTCCCACTGAAGAGAGTCACCTCTCAAGGCTTCAGGTAGGGATAGCCTGTGGACAATGACTAACTGATATGAAGTACAAAATCTCAGCCCCTTTGACTCATGGATAATCAATTCTGTAGTGTGATTTATTTATCACTTCCATAAATCAGATTATGTTCCTTGAGACTACCTCATTGTTCAGCTCTTTCCCCTTTCCTATCCAGTTTCCCTCACTTATTAGCAGGTTTTTTTCTTTAAAGAGCATGACCTCAGTAAATTACATGCAGCAGAATGCCTCCCTCAGGCTCTGCATCTAGGAAACCCAACCTAAGACACATTCAAAACATACTTCAAGGGTTAAGCTTTCCTAAACTTTCCCTCCAGTGCATCGCTAATGAAATAATTCTAAGAGACCTAGAAGTATAACCCAAAGCATCCAACTACAAACCCCATGCTTTCAGAATCTTCTATTTCACAATAAAAATACATGTGAAAATGTAAAGCATTTTCATAGTATTTGTGTTTAACATAAAAAATGTCTTCCTTTTTCCCAGAATTCTTGAGTAGAATCAATGCTCCAATGCTCCAAGGTATTGAACTACAATGGTCCCATGGCTGTTTTATCCTGAAGGCATGCATGCCCCAGTCTGGGAATCCTGAACAAGAAGTTAGGGGAAATCTACACTCAGACCCTGGATGCTCAGCTTCCAACCCCAGAATGTGCAATGTGCTTTGCCAATCCTTTAGAGCCTGTCTCTTTAGCACTACAAGCTCATAATAGACCTGCCCCACAGTTTCAGTAAATACCAGTTTCTCTTCTAGTTTAATCAAGAAGGAAATGAGGGAGGGAGGAGAAAAGAAAGAATGCAGTCACTGATAGTTAGAACTCAAAGTGATCTGAAAGCATTCTTTCTAGCCTTCTGTTTTACAGATGAGAAAACTGAGAATTGAGGCATAAAAGTAATTTGAAGGTCAAGAAATCAGTTAATGCTGGAACCAAATTGGTCTTGTCCCTGGATTCCCAGGCCAGAGGTCTCCCTTCTAGTCCATGTTGGCTGCCCACATTTTGAGGACAGCCTTGGTATCAGTAAAGGAACAGAAAGATCTGAAGTGTGTTGTCACTCAGTAAAATGTCTCCGCTGATACCCAGGGTTGGGTTGTGGTTTATTTAGCAAAGCAGCTTTCAGACTCCAAGTGTTTCCAAATGAGAGTTAGAAACTGACTCTTCATCCAAAAGGAGACCTAAGTGAGAATTGTCTGATACTTCCCTGCTGGAGTCCCTTGATAAAAGATGGTCTGAGAATGCCCTCTGGTGACTTCCCATTGCATGTTCAGGCAATTTAGAGGGAGGTGGCTGTGGAAAAGGAGGAAGAGAGGCTGGGCTCCTGGAAATGGTCTTCCCAGGCAATTTAGAGGGAGGTGGCTGTGGAAAAGGAGGAAGAGGGGCTGGGCTCCTGGAAATGGTCTTCCCTTCCAAAAAATGTGGCGTGGGTGTTCTGTCAGCAAACTGTGGCAGGATCCAACCAGGAAGTTGGGTAAATACATAATACATGGTTATGCCTCTGTGGCATTTGTCTTCTGTTCTCTAACAATGACTATGATTCTTTTTAATTGCACAATTATTTCAATACTTGCTGAACTCATATTGTATTAATATAAGGCACAGAAACAATAACAAATTGGTAGGCATAAAATTTTCTAACACAATTTTAATTTAGGCATGTCCTTCTCCAGTTTACTGTATAAGATGATCACCATTTCCCAAGAAAATGAACAAAGCATACCCCTAGGTTTTTGGAAGGGAGCCCATCTTCTCAAGGCCACTGCCACTTCATTTTTGAAGACATATATTTGAGAAAAAGATTGATGCTTGTGCTCTAGGATGCACCCCTGAAGAAGCTGAAAGGAGCATTGAGTAGACACAATGGGAAGACGATTCAAATGCAATTAAAAGCCTTCTAGGACTATGACCTAGATATGTTTGTCTCTTTTAAAACTTACATGGATCCAAATATAAAATGTTAGGTTCGGAAAGGAGAGCATCTATTCCAACATTCCCTCACTGGTCATTAGGACCAGTAACAGTAATAACTGTCAGTTGTTGAGGATTTGCTAGGTGCCGGGCAATGTGCTAAGCACTTCATATGGATTAATTTAAGTCCTCAAACCTACCATAGGAGAAAGAAACTGTTATTATACAGGTAAGAAATCTGAGGCAGGGAGATATTAAATAAATTGCCCAAGGTCACACAGACACTAGTGAAACCAGAACTCAAACTCAACCAGTTCATCAAGCTCCGAGCCCATTCTTTTAGACACCCTGTCATTTGGCCTCCACAACTTTCCTAAACAGCTGTCCTGTCCCCTCTCCTTGAATTTATTCAATAATAAGCAAATCATTCTAGTATCTAACAGTTTTTACTGCTTTAAAGATCTCCTGTTGCCCCCATGTTTTGTACCCTCTGATCCTACTCTGTCTTTTGGAACTATACAGAAGGCTAAATCTTGTTCCACTTGACATGGCTTTAAATATTTGAAACCTAGCATCAGGTCACCAGCTCCACCTCCCAGCCTTCTTCTCTCCAACCTAACCAGCCTCAAGTCCTCCAACTCTTTCTTGTATAAGTAGTTTTCCAGGTTTTTCACTATTCGAGTTCACTCCAGCTTGTTATCACCTCTCCCCACAAAATAAAAATATAATGTCTAGCGCTGAAGAACACTCTAATTGGTGTCTGACTACAGCAGAGCATAGTGGGACTATTAATTCTTTGCTATCAAACCCATATTTCTAATTAAAAGGCAGCTGAAAATGACCTTGATTCTCACAGCAGCTAAATCCATTAATATTCAGACAGAGCTCACAGTCAGCAAGAATCCTCAGCCTTTCTCATTCAGAAAGTGAGATCTCTGCCAGCCCACAAGTGCACACTACACGTTAATCCAAAATGAAGAATTTATTTATTTCAAACTTCATATTCTTTTTTTATTCTCATGGTCTTCAAGTTTCCTCTCTATTGAGATCATCCAAATCTCAGGTCAAGATGTTCAAAAGGTGGGGTCCACAAATAGAGCCCTGCAGCCTCCCTCCAAATGCCCTTTGCATATCACCATCAACTGGCCATGAAGCTTCCTAGTTTAACTATCCCCCTCGCTCATATATCTTCATCTTTCCCACAAGGACATCACAGGAGACTCTATCAAAGTTTTTCCTGAAATCCAGACACATTTCGTCTGTGGCATTTTCCCCTCCCCACCAGTCTCCCCACTCTATCAGAAAAGGAAATGAGGTTGGTTGGGCATATCTTATTTTTAAGCAAACCCACATTTCGTGAATCCATATTTATATATACCAACAGGCTCAATGGGATTTTTTTCCAGAAAATGTAAAATTCTTCCAAGAAACCTAATTTTGAACAGATATGAACAAAGAATCACATTTTAGCTACATTTTTTTCACTTTTAAAAGCACTTGATAAAAATGTATTTTCAGGACCATCAATGCCAACCTGGAGCGCAGTATTGATGAGAGTGCAAATACCACTTAACTCCTACACTTTCAAACTACAATTAAGCTTTGAAACTACATTAATTGGGATTAGAATGTTTTCTGAATCACACTATTACCAGGGAAATAAATCTCACCAAAACAATTTGATACCTGGGTTGAGTTCTGTAGTCAGTACACATTAAGTTCCACTTTTTAGAACTTTTAGATCTGTCATTCTGAACAATGAGAGTTGAACTGGCACTGAAAGATTTCTGTATCATAGACACAGATTCCACTGTGTAAGCATTCCATACATACTAAAATTTAAAAACAGAATGAAAAAACATTTTAAGATATTATTTATCAAAAGTAATATAGCATTTAAAATGTCAGGCATGACTTGAGAGTTTTGTAAATATTAACTCATTTAATCTTCATAACAACTATTTGTGATAGTTGCTTTTATTTCTTTATTTTAACAGAAGGGAAAATGAAGGCACAGAGAGGTTAAGTGACTTGGCCAAGGACACACAGACGAAACGTCATGGAGCCTCACAGTTAAAAATTTAAAGTCTTATGCTTAAAACTCAAATGAAATAATTTATAAGACATTCCATTACCTCTCTGGGCATTCCCAAAAGTGTCCTAAATACTTCTATATTTCCCCTCACATCAATTGGCAATGTTATAGTGATCTTCATAAAAGAATAGGATAAAAAGCTAGAGAATAAGAAAACTTCAGCAATATTCAGGGCCATGAATGGATAGGGTTTTAGTTTAAAATTCTTGAATCAGTTAGTTTCAGTTCACTGACTTCATTTCAACCCCTGATCCTTATGGCAGCCCCAATGTCTACTACACTGCCTGGTCTTTAGTTGGTACTGAATAAATCTTTATTGAATTCAATTAAATTGATTTGTTTTGCCACATATAAAAGTAGCAACAACAGCCCAACAATCATCTCAAAATACTTTCCAAGTCCTATTAGCTTACCCTCTCTCTTACAAAAGGTTTAGACTCATTATTTCTATAAGCAAGATTTTGGATAACTTGGCCCCACAAATTAGAGTATGCTCTAAAAAATTATAAGAGTTATCAGACATAAACTCCAATAGAATACCCTAGTATGGTTACATTTCCTACAAATTTGAAGTAGTGTGATATTTAAAAATTAATAAAATCTCTACATGTACAAATTCTGAAGTAACTTAAATCTCCCAAATTTAAGTTCTTTTCAAGGATTGCATAATTTCAAAGCTGGCAGGCCAAATGAATTGTAAAACTGAGTTGAGGTTATTACCTAAATTACTCAAGTTTTGCATTACACAAAGTCTTAAGGGCCACATCCTCTTCATAAAATGCCACCAGCCTCTACATATCACCATGGGACAACATAAATGAAATACAACTTTACAGCTTGATGGCAAAAGCTTTAGAGGCCAAACAGACTCAGAAGCCTTAAGCCAAAAAACTGTCCTCCACTTCTCCAAAATCTACGGCACCACAGAGAACAGTGCCTGGACGCATGATGCAAAGATGAAAATTAAACTAAAGAGACACGTGACTGATTTGCACCCACATGTCCAAAAGCTGGTGGTGGTGGCCCTCAGACAGCAGGCTCCTGGGAGCTCTAAGAATCAGTTATCCACCAAGCTTTCTAGCCCTTATAGAGTCATAAGCTCTCAGATTTTAACTAGATGAGAAACCACAGACCTCTTAGAAGCCACATCATTTGAGGGTGAGAAATTTGACAGATAAACAAGTTACTAAATGACAAAGTGAGCTTTGCCTATTGTGCATTGGAGCAATGGCTGGAAATGTTCCTGACCAGTTCCACACAGCCAGGCAAACACTCCCATTCAGAGTGTGAGGGAGGGGGTGGGGAGAATAACAATGGAGGTTTCCCCTCCTCCATTAGATGTTCACTGAAATTGTCCTTGGTCTCTATTCCACGGAGTCATTAGAAAGCAAGAACAGAACAAAAATCTAAGAAAAGACAGGAATCAGGGCAAAGATTGTGATGACAATGAAACGAAGGGGATAGACGTCTTTTATGAGCACATATGAATCTGCACTAACGTGTTGCTTCTTTTCTTGGGTTTCATACTTCCATGGCCTTCCTAATTAGGGAAAAACTAAAGCCAGTCACTTTTGGTGCCTGTATCAACCTTGTAAGACACACTAAATTCTTCCTGTAATGCATTACTGTCAGCCTCCCTCACTCATCTGGAGTGATTTTTCCAATTAACCACAACAGGCATTTCACTCAAGCCCCCTATTCTAACTCAGAGGCTGGGTCCTGAAGAATGGGACTTCAGGCGGCTACTGACACTTCCTTTGTCATACAAGCTGCTCTAGACAAACAATATTGACTACGAATTTGTCAGGACTTTCTATGGCCATCAGTCATTCCTGCCCTTTTACCTTCCTGGACACCCCTGAATTTCCTCTCACTCCCATCCTTAAAAAAATAAATAAATAAAGCAAAAAATTAAAATCCCTCAAAGTTTGAGTCTGTACATGTCCTGGAATATCTAGAATTTGAGGGTTCATTTGCTATAACTAATGTATCCCTTACTTGGGAAATTAAAAGCTATAAAATGATACACTGCCTCAGAGAAATGAATGCCATAGTTTCAAGTCAGAATGCTTTGGAGTTGGTTTTTTTTCACTCGTATTTATTTATACAAGATCTCAGAAAATACAATGCAGGCAAAGATTTAATCCACAGGTCCCAAAACCCAACACCTTCAGTGACCAAAATTATAAATTATAAATTATAAAAATTCTAGGTATAAGAAAATCGGGACCAATGAAAACTGGGGTATATAGCCTCACTCAGTTTTTCAAACACTGTGCTAACCAAACAAAGCACATCTGAGGGTCAAATTCACAGCACGTGCTATACTGCCTGGTTTAGTACACCCACACACACCCACACACATAGAGTACCATAACTCCTTTCTCTTCTATGGGCACATGTGTATTTTTTTTTTAGATGAAGTCAGATAGAAGGAGAAAAAGCAGGAAAAAGAATACGGACTCTTAGTTTATAGACAGTTCATACAGACAGGATTCGGACGTCTTGGCTTCTGCTAAAAGGAAAAGAGCTCCTGCGCCCATATTCCTTGCTAATCAAGATTCCTACAGTAGACAACATTTTTCTTTCCACCCCCATCTCCACTCTGTGAGCTCTGAAGCAAAGCCAACATCCAGAACAGGAACTCTCCCTAGTTAATCCTCAAGTAACAAGAGGTGTAGTTACTCCTGCTCAACAAAGGCTATGACCACTTCTGAGAGCTTCTCTGCAGAGCTTGAATTAGGACGAGGGCCCCCACTCTGGCAATAGACAGGCTGGTCTGGATCTTCTAACAAAATGACTGATATCAGCACCAGAACTTCCAAAGTTACGTTTCTTCCCTTTGACTCTTGAATGAGAAGGAATTTGTTTTTGTAATTAAAGTTTAAAATTTTCTTCTCTCTCCAAGGTTTTCTCAACCAACATGCTTGTGATCTGTTGGCTTGGATGACAGCGATGAACAGGAATAGGACACAGCATACCTTTCCTTACTGCTCTCCTCCTGCACCTCTGCCACTAGAAGGCACAAACTGTTCTCATATGATGAAATATCGGCTGCTTTTCAGCACGGTTGGAAGGTACATACACAATTACAACCCTGTTTGCAGGTTTGGTTCATAATAAAACTAAAGTCTAAATGATTAAATATAAAGCAGAAATTTCAAAGCACATCTAGTTAACATAGAAGCTAATTTCATCTTTTTTTCTTTTTCCTGATTTATGAAAACCGGTCACAAACTGATGCAGATTCAAACCAGGACGGAGAGGTGGGAAACAGATCTCAACATCTGGCCCTTTTGGAGCTGATGCCTGAACCACAAGGAGAAAGGATCTCGCCTGAAGTCAGTGGTAGAATCATCACATCAGACAATGCAACCAATTAGTTTAGTAGGGAAGGAGTTACGCAACCTACTAAAAAACCACAGGCCTGATCTACATTTTTTTAACTTATGACCATGTCTAGAAATGTTGCTTAACTCTTCTGTGCCCTGTTGTTTTAACTCTCAGAGCTCCATGAGACTTAATCTCTCTCCCTCCTCTACTTTAGATATGAGTGAGGGTACCCAAGCCTGCACAGCTATCAGAGTATCTTGAAAAAGCCTTTTTTCTTTTTGAAATTGAAGTATAATCAGTTTACAATGTTGTGTTAATTTCTGGTGTACAGCATAGTGATTCAGATATATATATATATATATGTACACACACACACACACACACACACTCCTTTTTATATTCTTTTTCATTATAGGCTATTGCAAAATACTGAATGTAGTTCCCTGTTGTATCTATAGTAGGTCCTTACTGTTTATCTATTTTATATATAGTAGTTGGTATCTGTAAATTCCTAATTCCCAATGTATCCCTCCACCTCCCAGAAAGCCTTTTTTAAAAAATGAAGATTCCCTGCCCTTACCCCAACCCCTTGACCTACTAAACCAGAAATCTATAGCCTAGCAGGGAGGGTAATAGCTCAGTAGTAGAACATATGTTTAGTATGCACGAGGTCCTGGGTTCAGTCCCGAGTATTTCTATTTAAAAAGAGAAAAAAGAAATCTGCAGCCTGAGGCAGTTTTACTCAGACATCCAGATGAATCCAATGATCAACCAGATTTGGGAAATCACTGGGCCGGAGCGAAAAGGGCAAACATATGCACATCAGTCACTTCTCCTACTCCTCTGTCCATGGCAGGCATTAATAGTCAGTACCAGCACTCTTTTCCACTGAGCCCAGCCAAAGCCTCAGAACCCTTCTCCACGGGGAGCTCCAGGCAGCCACCACCAGTCAGTGAGAGCTGGGTCACAAACTGAAACCTGTCTACCATCCCTGGGTGAGAATCAACTAGCCCAATAGCATTTTGTGCTCAGTTGCATCTTTACCCCAACATCTAGAATAGCTCATTGTACAGTAGTCCCCCGTTATCTGTGATTTTGCTTTCCAGTTTTAGTTACCTGTGGTCAACCACAGCCCAAAAATATTAATTGGAAAATTCCAGAAATAAACAATTCATAGATTTTAAATTGTGCACCATTCTGAGTAGTGTGATGAAATCTGGCCACATTCTGCTACAACCTGCCTGGGCTGTCATGAATCATCCCTTTGTCCAGCACACCCCTCCCACTGGCCACTTAACAGCCATCTGGGTTATCATAGCCACTGTCATGGTATCACACAGTGCTTGCGTTACCATGGAAGCAATTATTTTACTTACTTTACTTAACCCTTATTTAATGATGGCCCCAAAGCATAAGAGTAGTGATGCTGGCAATTCAGATCTCCCCAAGAGAAGCCATAAAGTGCTTCCTTTAAGTGAAAAGGTGAAAGTTCTTGACTTACTAAGAAAATAAAAAAATCATATGTTGAGGTTGCTAAGACCTACAAAAAGAACGAAGTTTCAATCTGTGAAATTGTGAAGGAAAAAAAAATCCTTGCTAGTTTTGCTGTCATGCCTCAAAAAGAAAAAGCTACAGCCACAGTGCAGTGCATGATATGTACTTAGTTAAGATGAAAAAGGCATTAAATTTGTAAGACAGTTTGAGAGAGAGTGACCACATTCACATAATGTACTACAGCATTGTTATAATTGTTCTATTTTATTATTGTTTTTGTTCATCTCTTACTGTGCCTAATTTGTAAATTAAACCTTATCATAGGTATCCATGTATAAGAAAAAATAGTATACATGGGGTTCAGCATCCACCAGGGGTGTTGGAACATACCCCCCACAGGTAATGGGGGACTACTGTATAATCCTTTTAGACTTACAATACCTTTTCAAATTACCTGAGCTCCTTTGAGCCTTTCAAAAACCTTGTGAGGTGAGAATGGCACGTACACTACAGATTTGACAGGTGAGGAAACTGGAAGTCACTGCAGGTTTGTCTCATCCAGGGTCAGAAAGCTGAGGACAGATCTCCTGCCTCCCAGACCAGCATTCATCCTTCTAGACCGAGATGGGCATGGAGTGTTAGGGCAACACTACCACCGGAGCCTAGCAAGAAACAGGGACAAGAGGGCAAACAGTGCAGAAAAGGACACCTAGGCTCAAGAGGTTTAGTAAGTTGACCAAGGTCTCAAACTGCAGAGCCGGAACTCTAAGCAGGTCTGTCTGACCCTAGATCACAGGGCCTCCCAAACAAGCACAGACTAGGAAAGGGCTTTTCCTCTCCTCTCGCCCATCTGCCCTCATTCCTGCTGCTCCCCCCAACCTAGTTCCCTTCCTCCCACTAGTAACATCCTCCCAGCCACGCACACCTCTCCACAGCCCCCTTTTGCCCCTGCAACTCCCGTCCAAAAGCAGAAGGAAACCGCCCAGCTTACTCAGAGCAAGCCCAGCCAACTGACTTAAGATAAGACAAGCACCTTGGCAGTGAGATGTGAATATAAAATTGCAAACAGCTTTTGAAGTTGCAGATCCATAATCTTCTAAGCCAAAGAAGAGGGGTTTGCGTCTTCTCCCCCTCATCTAAATCAACACTCAAAGGTCTGAAATGAGTCCAGCCAGCCTTCGGATGTGATCTCACAAGGCTGCCTGCCACACACATGCATTTTCAGCCTGTCGCCTGAGCACAACCCCCACATGGCTTGTCACCACTTGATACAGGGGACGTGTTTCTGCTGAAATCAAAGTGAAGGGATGTGCTTTGCTGCCCCTTCATGTGCTCAAATACGTCCTGACTGATGTGGTTAGGCCCTTATCTCTTTAAGAAACTAAACTTTCAAGTTTAGGAGAAGGATGCAGAGGTTTCAGAACACAGAGGCCGATCAGAATTCCACCTACCACTTTTCAGTGTGTAACCTCGGTCAAGTTACTTAGTATCTCTCATCTCAGCTTTTCCATTTGCAAAATGAAAATCTAACAATAGCATTATTGTTATAAAGTTGTTATAAGTATGAAAATTGTTGATCCATGTAAAGAACTTAATCCAGTGGCAAGTATAGAGTAAGCACTAAGTATTAATCATACTGTTCATTTTAAAACAGAAACAGAAGATTGGGGCATATATCACATAACCTTTGGATGTTAGATGGCATCTCAACAGGTCCTCATAGTATTTTAGGGTCACAGTAAATAGGTTTAGACGGTCATGCATAAAAACTCTAATGTTTGTATTATCATTATTTTCAATGAAATGACTACAGGCATAGAAAGTAATAAGAATAAAATTTCTTGTACAATTAAGTCAGCCTAAAATAACAGTGCTTGCTAAGAATATATAAGATTCTTTAGCCTCTTTATAGAACACATTTCCAAATTTTCTACAAAGAGCATGCCTTATTTTATGGTAAGAAAAAATAAAACAAAAATACATACATGATAAAATTAAGCAAAACATGTCTTATAGTGTATAAACACAGTATCTGCAGGAAACTGCAATCAAAAAATAAGTAAGTACACTATGATTGCATCATAGCTTCCCCTACTGGCACAATTAGACAGTTCTTTTGGAAAGTTTTAGAGACTTAAGTTTCCAAATCTAAAAGGAAATGGGCCCTAGATATTACTGGCAGTACTTTCAGCCCAGAGAAAGACAAAACAAAGAATTTTTTGCAAATGGAGGCCACCACCTGAGCCAGTTCCATCTGTGTTTGCATGAAGCCTCAGCAACACAAGACTGTTGATCTGCCACCTGCACACAGACAGACATACATACATACAGACACACACACATACACCCCTTTACATGCACAACCCAAGAAGCAGATCTCCTTTCCCCTGCTTTGTTTCATGGAGTACCACACAGATACTGGCAGACCCCATGTCACTTTTTTCTTAGTGCATTCTGGGAATTTTAGTCCCCCCCCCACTTTAAATAGAAAATTAGGGAACTATTTCAACAGGTAAAATATTAATTCTCATGAATTAAAAAGTGCTGGAGTCCTGTAAGTATAAAAAATAAAGTTTAAAAACTGGTATCAAAGACCCCACTTTGAAGTACTCATATAAGAAAGATCAGGCACCGGAGTGAACGTTATCTGTTCTTTGGATCTATAAGCAGAGGGACCAGCTGGGTCATTTGGCATGGGACAAAGTCCAGGGGACCTCAAATGTTGGGTTCTGTTTGGTGGTAAATTCGGGGCCTCCTAGAGGCTGAGAGAGGCCTTAGTCAAGTCTAAATTTGGAAACTTAATGAATACATCAAAAAATGAACAAATGCTGAAACACTGTTATAAAAATTATGATATTTTTCATATGTTTACATTTAGCAAATGAATGCTCTTGACCCAAGAATAATTTTAATAACCACATATATGCCTTCTTTGAAGGCAGCTTCAGAAGTCAAATATTGAGGCCCATCAGTAATGTGAGGCTGAGGGCTGAAGCCCAGTGGCCCCCTACCCCACCCTGTAATGTACCTGAGAAAATTCAAGCACAGGACAGGGAAAGGACAGCATTCTCTTCAATGCTGCTCTGAACTCAGCTCCGGCACACTTAATCCTGGCGACATCAGAGGTGTGGGAAACAAAGGCCAGGATGAGAAACCTCAAACTGAGGGCTGTCCAAACCTCATGCGGCTCTTGAGCCCCTCTAGCTAAAAACTAGACACACACATGAGATCTAAAACAAGAAAACCTAACCTGAAATAACTTTCTCTGCTTGTGGGTTGTTAAGCTGCTAATGGCCTCATTCTCTTCCCCCATCCCCCACTAGACTTTGTCATTTTTACACAAAACAGATTTGTTCTAAGGCCCCAGCATCCAAAGGCATCGAAGAGGGAAACTGGTTCCTCGAAGACGGTGATGAGTAGTCTTAGCTCCAAAGCCCCTCTGGGAGAGAAAAATGCGATGATGATAGCAACCTATGTAACTATACTTCCACAGGATGCAGAGATAATTGCACGCTCTGGGCTTTATTGGGCATCTCTGTGATGACTGTCTGACACGGAGTCCCCTGAAGCACAGAAGCAGAAAGCCAAAGAAAAGGCCTCTGGGATTTCTACATCATGTTAGTAATGAAAGGAAGACAGGTAGAATGATGCAAGGGACATCCCCCAGTGATCTCATGACAACCTCATTCATCCCTTCCTCTGTTCAGGGATATAAAGACGTTAACTTGGCAACTGTTAACCTCAGGTCCCCGCATTCTCCATAATTTGCTCTCACAGTGTCTGGTACAAAGTGCACGTGGTAAATGTTAACTGATCTGTATTAGTACTGTGGAAATAAGTTAGAGCTTAGATTCAGAAATCCTTTTTAATTCTTTATTGGTGAGTTTCCTACTTAGGTCTTCATGTACACTCAGTTATTTAATAGCTTGCTCTGCATGACAGCAGAACATGCTAGTTATGCTTACTTACTGCTCAGCTCTCCCCGGTACACACACACGTGCACGCGCACACACATACATCTTCCCAGTGGTAAGAATACTGTTCCTTGTTGTTTCACTTTGTGGTTTGGAGGTTTGAAAAATAATAATAGTTTTTCCAGAAAGAGTATCAGAGGAAAGAAAATACAGAATGATAGATCTATTTAATTTAAGAAGGAACAAAAGTGATTCTCCAAGGAAAAGAGAAGGGGGTCCTAACATTAACAGAAGGCCATGCCCACCTAAAAGTAAAAAGCCAAATGGATTAGTTTATTATAAATAAATGTGAAGAGGGATGAAATTTTCTCTTTCCGCTTTCACATGAAGAGAACTGAATACAAATGCTATTTGGGTCAGCAATAAAACACGTCCACACCAAATTGCAGGATACTATCCTCATCAGAAGAGACGGCCTACTGAGAATACTGGACCCAGGGAGGTGGTAAGCTTCCACTCCACCTCTCTACTCAGAAGACAGAGTTCATTCTCTTCCCTCCTGTACACGCACACTTTCAAATCTCAGACATGCACCTAATTGTCTGTTTTGTAATACGCAAGTCTCCAAAGGAAGATTAGGTTGCTGAGGGACGGATGGCCACATTCCCTGAAAAACTGCAGAAATAAAGAATGAATGCACTTTATGATATGCCCCTCCATAGGGAATTGTCTGTGTTCCAGCAGTTCTGACCCAAAAGTTGCAAGATATCCAGTGTGAAAACATGGGCAGCCCCACTGGCCACTGTTCTCCCTCAAATTAGATGAGAGGTCACTCCTGCAGAATGAGTTAAACAGCAGGACCTGGCCAGATTGCTTTTCATATACTCTACCCTAAAACCCTGTGGTCAGTGCCTTTTAAAGCAGCTGGGAGCAATTAAAACATGCAGCAAAGGCATCAAGGTGAGTTGTCAGGAAGACTAGTGTTCTCTCATAACAACAACATCCACAACAACAATAATAACAGATGGCTGTTTTCAAACAAGCAGAGAAGAAGAAATTTACTTTTCCAAGTCTTTTATTTTCCTTGGTCCCAAAGCACTTTGGACTTCTCTATTCATCATGCATTTTGTAACTGCCGTTACACATCTATCTCTCCCACTGGTTGATGGACTTTATAAGAGCCCTGCCTCATTCTTAATCTTTATATTCATAGAGCCTTCAGGGTAAGTGGGAAGTAACAGACTCTCAATAATTGTTTGATGGATGGATAAATATATGAAAAAATAATGTACATCAGAGGGCATCAGGAAATAATATCAAAAATTCTTGAGATAAAAATCAGTGAGATCACTAAAGTACAATTTCCCACATAAATCACCCAAACATTGAGGGCACTTCATTATTCCCTAGATTTTATCAGTGATTCATTATAAATAATTATATGAGCATTCTAGATAATGGAATGATGAAATGTGCACTTGTCATCACTGACAATGTCAGAAGCCAAAATAACCAAAATAGCTATAGTTTGTGTGACCAGGAAAAGAGACACACTAGAGATTCTGGAGGTGATAGCGTCAGTTCCCTGGAAAGTCTGGAAGTCATCGTCTCAAACAGGAGGGCTTAAAGAAGCTGAGGGTGGTTTGTTCTCTTGACCCCAGGGTTAGCACTTACTGAGGGGCAGGAAGTTGGAAGAGGACCCGGGGTCAGACCTCTGCAATGGTGTGAAGTGGGTGACATTTGTCTTACCTTCTTTTACTGCTCTCCTCATTGTCTCTTCATTGACCCTGATCTGTCTGTCCTTAGTAATCACACTGAGGAATTTCCAACAGAGTAACCCATACCAAGGTATAAATTACTTATAATGATCGTACAAATTAGTCCCCCATGGGCATTTGCCTTTTTAATGAGAAGCAGTGCTGTTACTCCAAGAAGTAATGAAATAGTAGAATTTCTATCATGAATGTAGCAAGGGATATACTTGGATGATGGTCAGTGCTAGCTTGGAGTTGAATAGGTAGCTACCCATTGAATTAACTATAAACATTTTTTAATCTTCGGAAACTTAAGATGCAGACCCTGGATCTCCTGTGACTATGTGACTATTCCCATTTGAAAAATAAACATTTCCACCTCCTAGAGTGGTGGCTAGCCAAGAGGTTATCAGGCTTCAGGCACTGATCAGTGATTCTCTAGAGACCCCAAGTGGTCAGAACAGGAACTCATTTTTGTACAGAACAGAATGAAGCAAGAGGGGATGCTAAATAGGGCAAAATTAAGACCTACAGTTCGGTGATCTCTATTAAGGAAACATTTGGAATTTTCAATAGTGGACAGTTTGAGTCGTTTACTTCTCCATCTACTTTTGTTTCTCTATCTTTTCTCTTCTTGATCTGTATTTTACTCCCATTTGCTTTAAGTGCCTTTGAGGGCCCTTGTCCTTACTGGGCCCTTGTTGTCCATTTTTATTGCTTTACCTGGATTGTCTACACAACAAAAACCACCTTACCCTTCAAAGGATCCAACAGAGAATGTGTTTCTCTCATGCATTCTAAGGGCTCCTGCATCTTGTTTCACTCTGACATTCACCTGGTCTTTTGTTAATTGACTGTCAAACATACTAGTATGTACTCTCAGATAAGTACAAGAATATGCTATTGCTGCCTTTGATTTTCACACCTCTTCTGCCAGAAGAGTGTTTTGTTTCTTCAGGGGCATCAGATGGACTATCCTAGAGGATTCAATTAGAAATGCTGGATTTTAGTTACTGCTATTAGTCAGTTCATTGTGACACTCAGGAAATAGAAACAGCCATGTTTTCCTTCAGAGATGATCCTTCCCAACAAATAAAAATAATTTCCATAGATTTGTGGTAAAAGCAATAAAAGCATCTATTTTAACATATACTTTTTTGTATTGGCAAAATACAAAAATGCTAGTGGGGCAAAATTAAGTTGGCAATTTTGTTTTCCTCTCCCAAATTTTCTTATCCAACTACTAAAATTATATAGATATATATCATACGTTAAAATGTATCCTAACCAATATGTACTAGAAGAACATTTCTCCGGAATGAGAATGTAATTTCTCCTGGCTTTGAACTAATCACATCTCCATAATAGAAAGAGCTGGATCACATCAGTAAGAATGGGGTGTGAACAGCAAGCACATCATCTATAAATCTTACTGAGCTCCTGCTTTGCCTTGTAATTCTAGTTGAAGATCATAAACAGGTTTCTCCAATTCATTTTTAAAACTCCCCATGTCAGATGATGCCCTCTCCACTAAATTCTGAGTGGTCTGGATTTAAGACAGAGTAGGTCAGGCCTACAATTGGCAGGCCAATTGTAGAAGCAACAGGCCCAGAAGGACATACCTTATCTGGACTCATATTTGGGAAGTTTCTTGTCATTCATAGAAGCATAGGATTTCCCAGAAAAATCTATCAAATTAATGGTTCATTCATAAAATAAACACATTCATAGTTATAAATGGTTGACTAATGGGGAGTCATGTCCCAGACATTTATGGGATCAGAGAGCTTTTTAATCAAAGGGTATAAGGGGAGGGGAAAAAAGAAGTGGGTAAACTTTTCTTTTGGTTTGCTTCCTTTGCTCAGCCCAACTTGGAAATAGCAGAGACTACTGAACATCATTCGATGGCATCTTTATTGTGTTATTAAAACCCAGGACCATGATCTCGGCGTAAAAGCAAGCTAATTTCTCAGTCAGTACTGTGGACTGAGTTTTGTTCCCCCAAGATTCACATGTTGAAGCTCTGATCCCCAGTATGATGGTATTTGGAGATGGAGCCTTTGGGAGGTAATGAGGTAAAGATGAGGTCATGACGGTGGGGCCCTCATGATGGGATTAGTGTCCTTAGAGAGTTCTATGTCTCTCTCTCCACCATGTGAAAACACAGCAAGAAGACAGCTGTCTGCAAGTCAGGAAGACAGCTCTTACCAGAAACAAATCATACAGGCATTCTGATCTTAGATTTCCAGCCTCTAGAACTGTGAGAAAATACGAACTGTGAGAAAATACGTTTCTGTTGTTTAATCCACCCAGTCTATGGAATTTCATTGCAGCAGCCCAAGCAGACTAAGGCACATTTTGGTACAGATAAGTGAGGTGCTAGTGTAACAAATACCTAAACATGTGGAAGTGGTTCTGGAACTTGGAAATAGATACAGGCTTGATAAGTTTAAGATGCAAACTAGAGATGTGTATGTTAAAGATACACATGAGGTCTCACACAGAAACAAAGAGCATGTTACTGGAAGCTGGAGGAAAGGAGATCCTTGTTATCAAGTGCTAAAGACCTTTGTGTACAGTGTTCAGGTGTTTTTTGGAAGGTAGAACTTGCAAGCAATGAACTTGGATATTTAGATGAACAGAATTCTAAGCAAAGTGTTGATGGAGCAGCTTGGCTCTTCCTGACTGCTGATAGTAGAATACAAAAGGAGAGAGATGAATTGAAGAAGGAATTGTTAAGCAAAATGGAACTAGACTTTGAAGATTTAGAAAATACTCCACCTATTCATTTTACAAAAAATAAAAAAACATGGTCTGTACAAAACACCAAGTATGTAGCCAAGTTATCACTCAATAAAGAGCTTAAGAGATTTTACAAGCAGAAACACCATCAGTTTGAACAGAAGGGCATGGAGACAGGATGAACTGAGGGAAGGCTGTTGGACTTCTCATATTTGACAGGACTGAAAAATAGAGCTATTTACCATGTGCTATTATTTAAGAAGAGGGGGAAATGACCCCAAAAGCAATTCAGAGATCATCAGAGCCCTTGCCTCAGTTTCAACAGGCCAGATGGCCTACAGCGGAAGCTTTAGGGGTGGGGTCTCCCAGAGCCTCAGGGGCAGGACCCCAGCCTGACAGAGCCATGAGGTGGGACACTGGCCTAACAGATGTGCCTAGCACCTTGCAGTGACACTGCTACCCCAGTGGGCCTGGAAGGTGGGACATAAGCCAAAAAAGATTATTCTTGAGCCTTAAGATCCAATGGAATTAGCCTTGCTTAGAACCCATCATTCCTTGCTTCCTTCCAATTTCTCCCTTTTGGAATAGGAATGTTTATCCTCCTGCACCACCACTGTATTTTGGAAGCAACTGTATTTTGTCTAGTTTCACAGATTCACAGCTGGAGAGAAATTTTGCCACAGGAATTAATCCTACCTCAAGTCTCACCAATATCTGATTTAGATATTTAGATGAGACTTTGGATTTCAGATTTCAGAATTGAGGTTGGAATGAATTAAGACTTTGGGGGCTACTGGGATGAAATGAATGTATTTTGCATGCTGGAGGGACATACATTTTGGTGGACCAGAGGCAGAATGCTATGGATTATCTCATATCCCCAGAAACTTCATATATCATAGCCCTAAACTCCAATGTGACAGCATTTGGAGATGGGATCTTTGAGAGGTAATTAGGTTTACATGAAGTCATAATGGTGGGGCCCTCATGATGGGATTAGGGCTCTTATAAGAACAGACACCAGAGAGCTGGAACTCTCTCTCCCCTTCATGTGAGGACACAGTAAGAAGGTGACTGTCTGCAAGTCAGGAAAAGTTTCACTAGAAACTGGCCATGTTGGTTCTCTGATCTCAGACTTCCAGACTCCAGAACTGTGAGAAAGTTAATTTCTGTTATTTAAGTCAACGATGGTATTTTGTTACAACAGCCCAAGCAGACTAAGATTTTATACACAATGCTGGTTTCCTACACAATGCATATACCAACCTGTCTAGAAGTTAATTCCAACATGACCTGATTTCCACTGGCCAGAGGCACTGATCTAGATCCCTTCTGCATGTAGGCACCCTCTTCCCTGGGGCATTTTGCCTTTGCTCTTAAAACTTAACTAAGTCAGTCTTTCAAATCTCCTTTATGTATAAATGTATTTTAATTGTGCAATATAAGACCTACTGTCTGGTACTCTCACTTTTTGTCAAAAGAACCTTAAGCCCGTGCCCACCCAGCCCTAGCTGCCACACTTGAGGATTCTGAGAAGTCAGGGAAGACTCTGGACAAAATATTTCCTAGCAAGAGCTTCTGTGTCAAGCTCCTAATTTGATTCCCAATCTGCTGAGTTCAATTTCTTCTTCCTTCTCTAAGACCTAGGTTGAAACGAAGTGAGGCAGTCTGCTCTGAACGTCCATCTCCTGGGACCCTGCCAACTTTATAACTTCAGAAGAGCCAACACATTATTTCATTACAAAACCCTGCCATTTGTTAATTCCTAAAATACTTATTGAGTGCCTAATATGTGAAGGCTATCACACTGAATCTGTAACAATTTGGTTTTATTTTCCTTTTGTTTTCCAAAATCATTAGAGTGTACTGATGTATAAAGAAAAACATTTTAATTAGCTGAAGAATTAGCACTATGATTGCCTTAGGGAAGAAACTTTTCCTTTTGGACAGTCTGTTGTGGTAGAAGATGGGCCCTGAAGGTATGGGGGTCATAGGAATAAAAGCAATAAAGGAGACAGCTAAACTGTCCTGCTAGTGCTCCACAGGAGAAAATTATAGGGATTTACTGTTGGTCCAGATTGAGAGGGGAGAAGAGGAGAGATGGAGAGCCACTCAAATGACATGGTAGGAAGATGGGAAATATGTAAGGCAAAGTAGTCAGTGAAGAGTCTACCCTGGTGAGCTGATTTTCAAAAGAAAGAATGGTTAAAAAAATTTTTTTTAAATAAGAATTGGTTTAAAAACAAGAACTGAGCAGCTGTCAGAAATGCTTTGTATTTTGGCAGTGAATCCTCATCTAACTCTCCACCCATTTACCCCGTGTACATGGCCTTCTGGTCAGTGGCGCCCCCTGGAGTCCCCTATGCGCTGCCTGCCTGCAGGGCTGTTTGCAGGGACCATTGTTTCTGACTCCTCAGAGCCCTTTCAGGCCCTGCCAACCCAGCCCAGGCCAATTGCTCAAGTCTTTAAAAGTCCATAAAAGTGATCTGGTAAATTAGTAAATTCGGTAAATTCAGCAAATTGGTCATTCAACAATTGGCAAATTGGACTGATTGTACTAGTGCTAGTAGAACAAAATCATTTCCAGGCTTTGGCAAGCCTGCCCACCATTATATTCAATATAGTGCTTTGACGTTCACTCCCTCAATTCCCCTTCTTTCCCCAGGAAATGCCAAAATGTCTGAAATCCAAGAACCAGCCCTCATTCTCTGAGAGGACCAACAGTTTAGACTTAGGCCCAGAGAGATCATCCCTGACTAGAGTTCATCTCTACAGGTCTCCTTTAAGCAAAAGATTAAGAGAAAATTATTAACTAGGTTTACCCATAAGAAGAAGTATCCTTAAATAAGAGAAGCTACTATCAACCTGGGCAAGTAAATAAGGTCAGAAGTAGGGCATAGAGCAGTGGTTAGAACACAAATACAGGTCCAAGGAGGGCCTGCCCTTCAGCTCCACCTCTCATCTTAGGCACACTGTCCGGGGGACAAAGGAGAGGCACATGGGACTACAGAAAAATCAACCTCATGTACATCTCCCTTTTCTCCCCTGTAGTCCACTCGTTGCATCTTTTAGGAATTTAGCCTCAGATGCCATGAAGGAGGCCAGCTCAGACCTCTTTTGATGAAGGCATCCTCTAACCTTCAGAGAGACCATCCCCTACTCTGCCACTGAGTGGGAAATCACATTGCTCTCCTGAGGGACACTCTTCCCAAGTGGTCCAGGGCTGAGTTCTCCTACACATCCTGGATGTGCCCAGTTCACGGGGTTGGACTGCCTGGAGCAGAGCTGGGTTCTGCCAGAAAAAAAACAGGGCAGAAGGAATGTTGATGTGGGGGAGAAAGTGAGAGAACATCTATTCTTTTTGCCTTATAACCATCTCTCTTTTTCACCAAGACAGATAGAAGAGAGCTAAACATAAACTGAAAGAGGTCTTATTGGAATGAGCAGGAAAACTCCAGTTGGAAACATTAAAATCACACAAAACACTCAGAGCACCCCTGTTGGCAGCCCCAAGCACCGGATCAGCCAACACTCTGCATCTTGAGAGCCAAAAACACAGCTGCAGAAATGCACACTGTGCAGCAGCTGCAGTAGAGTCCCATGCTGGGGAAGAGGGAAAAGGTGAGGGTGTGAGTCTCCCCCATCACTCCATCCACAGGTCCCAGGGCTCACCTAGCACCAAGCCAAGGAGGGGGCTATTGGCCTGTGTCCTTCCAGGCAGGGGACAGTGGGATTAACAGTGTACCCAACATCAAGCCTGGGATCCTCCTGCTATGGGCCACCTGAGCAGTGGGAACAGTTACCTTATAGCTGGCCTCTGAACAAGGAGTTGGGGGTTATGTGAATGAGGGACCAGCTGCTCTATGCTCAAGTTTAAAAAGCTGCATTATTGTGAAGAAACGAAGTCTCTCTTCGGCCCTCTAATCATATATGGGGAGGGGATGTATTAGTGCAACTAAACAAATGTGGAATCTAAAGCAAAGGCCAGAAGACTAGTGCGTGTCTAGCTCGCTCCAGCGATCCTTAGAGAGACACAACCTATTATTAATTATACTCCTTCATTTGCTCAGGAATGGGGCCAGCACACAGGCTACAGGATTGAATGCTCAGCATGTAGCTGTGATAGATCCCCCCGGCATCATCTGCAGCTGCATGAGCACTTTTCAAAAACCACCAAATTCAATACCCCAAACAACCAAGGTTGAATCCTCAGGGACAGGCCAATTTGGCCTGCGGTCTTCAGTGTTTGATGAGTTGCTCTGATTTTGAAAGGAGATCTGACATTCCTGACACTGAGCGGGTTGGGGTCAGCCTGACAGGGGTCAGGAGAAAATGTCCCATGGTCCTGTGGGAAGCCAGCACGAGCCTTCCAGAAACAGTTTGCGCCACTGTCTCCCCAGCCCTCAGCCCACTCCACTTCCTGGGCCTAGATCAGAACAAGGGAAGGAAACAGAATGGTTCATTATTTCATCCTTCAGCCCCTGAGCTACAAGAGCCTTCAGTCATGTAGCTTCCTCCTGGAGTTCACAGAGCGGAGGGGCCCCCAGATGGGCATGAATCGTCTTCTGTTGTCCCTGGCCCGGCCCTCGTGTGGTGTGCTGCGAGCGTCCACACTGTCACCCTTGTCGTGCCCACAGCTCCAGCACAGAGTGCTTCTGTCTGCATGGCACATTCAATTCCAATGGCTTCAAATCAAGTCACAAAGGCTGATGTGACCTCTTCCTCAGGAAATAAGAATGTGAGTTTGAGAGGGAATCTGGCTCTCCACAGGGGCCTCATCACTCGGCATGGAAGGGACTTTTAAATATCTTCTAATAAAGATCATAAGCAAATTTTTCTTGAGGATTCCCTCTTTGATCACCACTGCCCCAAACATCTCTGCTATTCATCGGAGGCTCCCCTGGGTTCCTGTCCCCGAGCACTAAGAAAACTCCTGAGGGTCATGCCAGAGAGCTTGTCAAGGAAAGGAGAGTAGCTGCAGCATTCAGAGCTCCTCAGCCTCTCCGTGCTGCACCCCCTTACAGAGCCTGAAAGATCAAAACCATAGAAAGGACACACAGCCAGCTGTTGAGTGATGCAGCTGTTACCCTCCCCATGGCTGAGCAGGCAGTGGAAATGTTGGGAGAATGGGGAGATCAAAATAGAAAGGAGTTCATCTCAAATCACCCTTCTCTTCTTGGCCAAACAATGTCAGGTGGGGGCCAGGACCGAGGAGCCAGGCTCCTTCCACAGGGAGGTAAGTGCTCATGGCACCATGAGTCAATCAGTGAATAGACTTGTATTTGTCAGTCACCACTGATGCTCCTCACTCAGTAAAGCCCTATGAAGAGGACAGAAGCACAAGGTATGGTCCTCAAAGGGATGGATGGCATCTACCCACAACCCAGAGCAGGCGAGGCAGATGGCACAGGGGTGAGAGCACAAACTTTAGATCCAGTCAGCCTGGGTTTAAATCCAGCTTTCATCACTCACTAGCTAGAATTTAGGGCAAATTGTTTATGTCACTATTCTCTCCTTTGCAAAATAAAGATAGCAATGGGGCCAACTCTGAAAGAACTGTTATGAGAATTAAATGAGCCAATGTATACAAGGTATGAACTGATATCAATGTCAGCTATTAATGGGATGAGGAAACATATACATCAAATATTAAGCCAAAAAAAGATAACATGAGAGACATAAAACTTAGTCCACAAACCTAGGTAACCTGGGTAACACCTGGGTAAGAGGGAACACTTCTTCCATATTCTTTAAATCAACCTGAGTCCAACTCAAGCCCCCAGGAAATGTAACCCAGTCACTGTTGGGGATCCCTACACAGCAATAGGACATTAGCAGGACTTGTGCTGGATGTTGATCTAAACAGCAGGAAAACTCTAGAGTGGCTCCCAAATTTCTGCCTCAGCACTGGGCCCACCATTGACTGAAAGAGGGTGAGACACCCAGATCTAGACAGACAACACCTTGGTTCACCTTGAATTTGAGGTTCTTGAAGTATGTCTGTGTGGAGATGCCCAGAACACATTTGTACACACAAGTCTGAAAAATCAGAACTACAGATTAATATTTTGGAGTCACTGGTCTATGAGTACCAATTAAAGCTTTGAGAATTGTTGTGATCCCCTTCTGTAGTGCCTGGCACATAGACAATGGTTTCTCTCTATTTTTGTGTAGGTGATTATATACATATAGTGTTTTACATACAGAATTAATTAATTGCTCTCATATTTTACCTTCTTCTTCTAACACACACACCCTGAAAACAAAATTAGCAAGATAACCCCTGACCTCACAGCGGAATTCAGAATGGGAAGACAGAAGACTGTCATCTGGCCCATTAATCCAATGCACATCTCCCCTTTGGTATGTGGCTGCAGTTCCGGGAGGCTTGGGGATGCATCTGTTGGCCTACTGCTGCACACAAATATCAATCCTATGCTCAGCACAGTGCCTGGCACACAGTAGGTGCTTAGAGGGAGGTACAGACTGAAGCAAGACGTTCTACTGCCACATTTAACCACCACATGTATTCACTAATATACTTTGAGGTCTGGATTTATGCATGGCTGATAAAGGGGAGACCTTTTTATATTAGAAAAAATGCTCAGAGTATGTGTAAATAATATGAACTGCTTGGAAATATGACCAGTTGCTTTGTCAAGATATGGCAGAAATTAATTCTGTATCTAAAATTGCAATATATAATGACAGAATAAAAGAACATTTTACTATGAGAATGCAATGACCATATTCCTAACAAATGTAGGAGTCACGCTTGAATGAGTCAGATGAAATTCCCCTGCTGTGACTGAAATGCATTTCCTTATACAAATACACGATTTCACAAAGGTGACACATTATATAATTTTTAAAACTATCAAAATGACTTATACAAAAATATTCAAGACTTTAATAAAATCTATGTTGACTGTGTAGTGAATAATAAACTGATTACATAATTTCATTTTAAAAGGTATTATTTCAATTTTTCACTTAAAATAAGCACATTAAAAACAGCAGATGTCTAAGATCATTTCGCACATTATTTGATGTTAAGGTAAGGGAACCATGCAAAACCTTCTAACCAGGGTTCAAAACTGTCAGTTTGACATTTTAGTCCTTTATGTACATATAGAAGGAGCCTAATCACATCTTTATTGATGGAATCCATATATGGAATCTCAATGTCATGTTATAGTGTCTAATTTATTTTAAAATACTTGCTGCCAAACATGACAATGTATTTGAAAGTGGATCTTAACTAACTTAAACTCCCCAAGAGTGATTAGTTAGAATTTAAAAGATCCTAATCAGTCATCCTCTGAGAAGCCTATTGTAAATAGCTTTCAATATGGCTTTCCAAATCTGTACCAGAAGATTATTTTGAATAAAGATGATAGGTAAATGTTCACTGGTAAAATAAGAGGTGTTCTAGATATGTAGTCAGATGAAAAATGTATACAGGCAATTCAACCACTGCATGAACAAAGTATAAAATTTGCCACGTTCACTGTCAATGTGAGACTCGAGGTCTGGTCCAGTCTTCCTTGTTCCCTGTTCAAACTAAAAGGCTTTTTTCCTTCCCAGAATACTGCTCTAATCTTCCTTAAAGTGAATGTTTGTGCAAAGTGTTCAGTTCAACTGCCTAACAGGACAAAGATTTCACGAAGCCAACTGCATGACTGCCTGCTAATAAACATTGGATTATAGTAGAATTCTGTTTTAGACTTGCTTTCACTGATTCCTAACACCTCATGGCCAGGGTATGGAGAAGGAGCTATCCAGCTCCCACTTACTTCTAACTGTTGAATAACACCAACAATCACCAAAAGAAGCTGATGTTGTCATTGGCTGAATTGGCCTTACATGAGTCTTCAAAACTGTAGTGGAGCGACCAGTAGGGATAGCCAGAAGTAGGCTGGCCACGTCCCTCCCGCAAATAATCTGAAGCCAAATTATTTCTAAAGCCTGACCATCATCAGAAAAGTGCCATATAAAATGAACAGTAGGCACATGAAAAGATGCTCAGCAACTCTAATCACAGGGAAATACAAATCAAAACCACAATGAGTTATCACCTCACATCTGTCAGAATAGCTATCATCAAAAAGAATACAACAAATGTTGGTGAGGATGTGGAGAAAAGGGAACCCTTGTACACTGTTGGTAGGAATGCAAGTTGTTGCAACCACTGTGGAAAACAGTATGGAGGTTTCTCAAAAAACTAAAAATAGAACTACCATACAACCTAGCAATTTCATTCCTGGGTAAATATTCCAAAAAAAACCCACTAATTCAAAAAGATATGTGCACCCCAACGTTTATAGCAGCATTATTTATAATTGCTAAGATATGGAAGCAATGTAAGTGTCCAGCAACAGATGAATGGATAAAGAAGATATGGTATCTATATACATATATACAATGGAATACTACTCAGCCTTAAATAGAATGAAATTTTGCAATTTGCAACTACACGGATAGACTTGGAAGGTATTATGCTAAGTGAAATAAGTCAGACTGAGAAAGATATATACTATATGATACCACTGATATGTGTAATCTAAAAAATACAACCAACTAGTGAATATAACAAAAAAGAAACAGAATCACAGTTATAGAGAATAAACTAGTGGTTTCCAGTGGGGAGGGGAGATGGGCAATATAGGAGTAGGGGATTAAGAGGTACAAACTACTATATACAGAATAAATAAGCTACAAGGGTATATTATACAACATGGGGAATATAGCCAATATTTTATAATAACTATAAATGGAGTATAACCTTTAAAATTATGAATTACTACATTGCACATCTGTAACTTACAAATATTGTACATCAACTATACTTCAATAAAATTTTAAAAAATTTAAATAAAAGGTACAGAATGACTGAACTACTCTAACCCTCCCACCCCACTACAGAGATGAGAACTTCAACCCACAGAGAAGAGACCAGAATCTTGTAGAAAGCAAGTGATGAAAGCACTGCCTCCACACAAGGACAAGCCAGTTGGCAGAGAAGGGTCAGCCTCATTCTGTACTGAGTGGAGGACACTTCCTACACTCTCTGGGGTGACTGGAGGATATCAGAAAGAATTCTACTCAAAATCATTGCCCAATGGATTGCCATTAGTTGGTGTATTTTCTGCTGTGGATTTAAGGTGTGAATGGACGAAGCCACTATACAAAATAGAGAAAAACAAGGATGTTTGTTGAGATTAGGTCAACAGCTGAAATTTCATGATCAGAGGCTTAGGCTTCTGAATTTAGCTTACTGTGTCATGTACAAAGACAAAATATTTATTCAGCACACATGACTTGAGTATCAAATTGTAAGCCAGGCACTGTACTAGACACCAGGGACACAGAAATGAATGGAACATAATATAATCCCTGCCTCAAGCTGTCACCAGGCCTGGGAGAGTAGTATGCTCTCAGTAACAATTTCATAGGACTTAATTTACCTATGTTTTCCTAGATGACTGGAAGGATAGTTTCCAAGCAAAGATTACTAAGGGAAAGACTGTAAGAAAAATGCCAAAAGGGAAAAAGAAGGGACGAGATACTGAAAGAGGTGCCTTCCAGTGGCATCCTTCCCTGCATGGCCACAATGTCCTAGGGCCAGCCCTAACTCTAATCAAGATAACTGAAGTTATTAGTAACGTGAGGGACATAAGATTGTTGGCAAAACACAGATCCACCAGTGATAGAGTAGCTTTAGTCTTGGAAAGAATAGAAATATAATATGTCTTCTGTGAGCACTCATGCTCTTTAACATGTTTGCCCCAAATCCTTACAATGACAAGGAGCTTCTTCCTTTCCATTTTTGTTGACCAGATGAACTCAGAATCACCTGGTGTTTGCGTCACACAATGTATCCAACGAAAGCAGAGGTAGATGAAAGTAAAATACATCCTGTGCCTCCTGCTAAGTTAGAAAACAGGCCCAAATCTGGGCCAGATGTGTAAATCATGCGATACAATATTTTGCTCTTCCAGAGCTCTGCGGCTCTGAGACACTTGGGAGCAGGTAGATGCTGACAACTAGGGAACTTTTCCCTAAGACAGAAGCAAGGATTTTTAGATGCAAGGAGAAAACCTGAATTTTCTGGGGATGGGCATTAGGTTTGCCCTTGGCAAAGCACTTAGAACTTCTTGGAAAAAGTCAAAAGACTTGTTAGACATCAAAAACTCAGAACAATGCTTTAATGATTTAAGTGTAAATGAATCTTTGATGCATATGGATTAAATTTCCCTTACAAAGCACATGCTAAAGCACTGTAGAAAAATGTTTCTGACAAGTCACATGTTCAGTTTACCAAACGAATGCAGACTATGTGATAGATCATCCAGGAGGTCCAACTTTGTGCTATCCCACTGGACATGTGCTGCCCACAGGTGGACACATCATAGGTGGACACATCTCCTTTTCTTAGGAAAAACTGGATATCCACTTGCAAAAGAATGAAATTGGACCCTTATATCATATACAAATACACAAAAATCAACTCAAAACGGCTTAAAATTTTAAACATTAAGACCTAAAGCCATAAAACTCATAAAAGCAAGCATAGGAGAAAAGCTCTTTGACATTGGTCTTGGTGATGATTTTTTCAATTTGACACCAAAAGCACAAGCAACAAAAGCAAAAATAAACAAGAGGGACTAGATTAAACTAAAAGTTTTCACACAGCAAAAGAAACAATCAACAAAATGAAAAGAAAATCAGTGCAAATCATTCGTCTGATAAGGGGTTAATATCCAAAATATATAAGGCATACATACAACTCAATAGCAGAAAAATAAATAACCAGATTAAAAAATGGGAAAGGATCTGAATAGATATTTTTTCCAAAGAAGACATACAAATGGCCAGCAGCTATATGAATTGGTGTTCAACATCACTATAATCAGGGAAATGCAAGTCACAACCACAGCGAGATATCACCCCCTATCTGTTAGGACGGTTATTATCAAAAACTCAAATGATAACTAATTCTGGCAAAGATGTGGGTAAAGGGAAGGCTTTTACACTGTTGGTGGGAATGTAAATTCATACTGCCTTTATGGAAAACAGTATGGAAGTTCCTCAAAAATTAAGAATAGAACTACCATATAATCCAGCAATCCCACTTCCGGGTGTACTATCTCAAAGAGATATCTGCACTCCCATGTTCACTTCGGTATTATCTACAAAAGTCAAGATATGAAAACAACCTAAGTGTCTGCCAACAGATGAATGAATAAAGAAAATGTGGTATTATCTACATATATAATGAAATATTATTCAGCCTTAATAAAAGAAATTCTGCCATTTGCAACATCATGAATAAACTGGAAGACACTGTGCAAAGTGAAAGAAGTCAGAGAAAGACAAAAACTGCAGGTATCAAATATAAGTAGAATCTAAAAAAGCTGAACAGAACTTTTTAGAGAAACAAAGAAAAGAATGATAGCTATCACAAGCTAGGGGTGAGGGAATGGAGAGATGTTGGTCAAACGGTACAAACATTCAGTTATAAGATGAAAAGTTTGGAGACTTAATGTACAGCATGGTGGCTATAGCTAATAATGTATTGTATACTTGAAATTTGCTAAGGGAATAGGTCTTAAGTATTCTTACTACCAAAAAAAAAGGGGAAAAGAGTAACTATATGAGGAGATGGATATGTTAACTTGATTGTGGTAATCATTTCACAACACATATGTATATACAATCACCACACAATACTTAAAGTATATACAATTTTATTTGTCAATCATACTTCAATAAAGTTGAAAAACAGTAGGAGTCTAATAAGGTAAAAGAATGAGATGAAATAAATTGAAATTAAATTAAATTTTTAAAAAATCTATGGACTATGAACCGTAGACGTGTTAGTTCTTTTTTGGTTCAGTAGGTCCTAGCAGGATTCCAGAAACTCAGGAGAAAACTCAACATTTTGAAAGCTGCTCAGTCTAGGTTCAGCCTGAGACAAAAGCTAAGACTGTCGTACTGAAAAAAATATGGATACATTCTAAGGGCTTCCACATAAGTTTAAAATCTGTAACTTTGTGACATCATAATTTGTGTAGACAAGAGAAGGTCTGCCAGAAATATCTGAGTCCAAAGGATCAATAGGGAACAAAATTATTCTGGGAAAAAATAATTAACTTTTAGGTTTGTATTAACCTACAGTAATTCACCGAAGACAAGACAGTTAATTTTAGAAAACAACAAGCTAAGTTTTCTTAGAAGTTAGCAATAAAGCTGATACATTCCAAGTCTGCATGAGTGACTAAATACATTAATCTAAATTGAAATCTGAGCAAAGGTGTGAGATGTGGTGCAGTTTATAGACTACTGAGGAGTAAGACAGCTGCAGAATTGTCCTGTTATTCTCCAGATTTAATGTCCCTAACACTTCTCCAAACACATATAAAAGCTGTAAAAATGAAATAAGAAAAAAAAGTCAGGATTATATTAAATGGGTTTACTGTCTCATCTTTGAATTCAGCCTGATTTTTATTTTTATTTATTTTAGGAAAAGGGAATCATAACACTTACTAATCCCTAACAGCCTGCCCTAAGAATTTCTATGATAGTTTGTGTGCAAATAGGAAGGACAGCAGAAAGGAAGGAAGGAAGGTGCTAGTAACAAATCAGATTTGGAGCATTTGAGGAACTGTAAGTGACTAGACTGAATTTAAAGCTTGATTCTTTAGACTGTGTACTTCAAAATTGGTAGTAAGATGAAAATACAGGGGAAAGCTGAGTAAAGCACACACAAAAAAAGCAAATAAAAATGATTATTTTAGGATATAATCATTTTTATGGAATGAAGTAGAAGCGAGTTTTAGATGGAACTAATTAATACTTTTAACTTTACAGTTTTTAATTAATTAATTAATTTTTAAATTAATTAATTTTTAATTAAATTTTTTAACTTTACAGTTAATTCATTTTTTTAACTTTACAGCTAATTAATTTTTTTAACTTTACAGTTTCCACACTGAATTTTTAACAAATTTTAAACTCTATTCTCAAACTATTTCATTCCATGTTTTATCATTTGGTGAGTTTAATTTGTTCCATAAAGGAAGCAACAAATGACGGCTAAATGAAAATACAAACTTCAAGAGCTTGGGAACTGTTGGTGAGGAGACCCGCTTCCTCCCAGAATCCTGCTCAACTGCACAGAATGAGAAACTCCTCTGAACTTACATAACCTTAAGTTAAAGAATAAAAATGCAGCTAATAGGAGAGAATCAGATTAAAAAGGACGAGCTCTCACTAATTACTCAGCCAAGGCTTTTATGGGAAGTAGCAATAAAGGTTTCATATATTTTGCACTTCTCCCTAGAATAGGTTTTACCAAATTTTAGTAAAGATACATGGAAAGATTCCTTTCTGAGCATTAACTTAAATCTCATTTTCAATTCTTATTTTTAGATGCTGAGTCCTGTGGTTGGCATTACAGAAGTGTTTCTGGAGGGTGGCCATGTTGCCGATGATTTTTAATGGCTGCCAAAGAAGAAAAAACATTCTAACTTGGAAGGAGTAATTCAGGCCAGAAAAGAAAGCACAAGGCAGGCTAGATGCAAACCATCTATGTTAAACAAATGCAGCAATGCTGAAACAATATTAATTTGTGCTTCAGACAAAAAAATATTGTGATACTCTTACAGGTTACAGAGAATCATACAAGAAATGTTATAAAAATGATCCTTTTGGGTACTGGAGAAAATCAGAACATCTGTCTCAAACATTGTGTTCTGGATAGACACCCATTCCTAGCCCCAAAGTCTTTTTTCTTGCCAAACTAAAGCAGATACATGAGCTGGAGGAGGTGGGCGGCAAGGTCTTGGCCATTTGGGCATGTGGACCGAGGTTGGGATGAAGAAAGTTCAAGAAAGACCTGGGATCTAGTTCCATATCTGCCATTTGCTAAAAATGAACCCTAAGTAGGTACCCATCTGAACCTCTATTTCTCAGTAATAAAAATAGGATTATAATTCTTGCTCTCTCAAAGTCATTAGAAGGATCAGGGAACTGATCAATTATAAGGTGATAGTAAACTTGGGGACTAAATAATAAGTCCTTATAAATTGAACTTCTTAAAAAGGAAACGTGTCTTTCTGGCTTGCTGGCTTAAAAAAGCAGGATGGAACTTCAGCTTTTCCAACAAATTATAGCAGAACAAGTGGGAGAAGTATTAGAGAGTACCAATTAATGTTTAAGAACTGCAAGATACTAAGAGTGAAATTTTAGTTTAATTGTTGGGTAGAGTTTCTTTGGTGCCCAGGGGACTGACAGGTGGTCAATTCAGCATTTAGGTATACCCACAGGCACTTTTAGTTGCATATCACTCAGTGCCATGTCACAGATGATACAGGATCTTACTAGACTCTCAATCAACATGAGTCTTTCTCAGACTCCATCCTTCTCAGTCTCACTTGGACAAAGCTCTCCAAAAAAAAAAAAAGTCCAGCTTATCTGACTCCAATAGGGTGTTGAATTTCTTGTGTCAGAGCTCTAGAAAGAAGACACTATTCTTAGCTGGGTTTACTTGGGAAATGTTTAGCAGTGGCTGTTAGCTATTCTAGGAATGACACTGAATTTGGATGGAATCAGGTTGGTACCTCCACTAGAGGAATGTCTACTCTGGTGAGGAAGGGAGCATGGGGATTATTACTTCAATTTGAATGTTTAAAACATCCTGTGGGTAAACAGAAGTTCCTGCAACCCAGTTCCTCAGCATAATTTACCCATGGCTCTGAGTTTTCTCAGGAAAGGTGAGGGGTACTTCTAGTCAGCATGAACCTAATCATCACGTTAACTGGTTAAATTCACTATATCTTTCATTGATGAAAGACAAAAACTTTAGATACAAGGAGAATCATTGAACATCTTCCCAAAACATACCTCAGATATCTCCCTAAACAGCTTACTGTAATTCCTGGCACCCAATACTGGCATAAATGTGTGGCCCACTCCAGTGTCTTATAAGTCATAGATAAATTCACTCAGGATGCCAGAGAGACTTTATGAAGCAAAAAACAACCATAGGGCTCAGTTGACATTTGAAAGCAGAATAATATGTAGGCAAAGTTTACCTAGTTGACAAATTTACATAGAGTGTGCTCTAGACATGAAAAGCAGTAGATCACAGTCCATTTCTAGGTTTTCCTAAGTTCACAGTACATATCCAACCTCTTGTATTCCTCTGTTCAAGAAGACTTATCTATAATAGTTCTACACAAATTCACTTCCAATCACTGGGTCATTTAATCTAGATAACTATAGGAGTTAATATCTATAAAGCACCTAGAAAAACCCCTGGCACATAATATTCTTTATATAAATATCTGTTAAATAAAAAATTAAAGATCTTAATACATCCATTCTTAAACAAGTCAACATAATTATAAACTCCTTGGAGCTTTTTAAAGAATTTCCTACAGTTCTATCAGAGTTCTAGGAACATACTAGACATGTAATAAACACTACTTTCTAACTGATTCATTTCAAATATTTATTGAATACCTGTAGAGTTATTCAAAATTAACTGAACACTTCTTAAAGTTATTTCCAGTGCCTAAGTTATATATGAACATGCAGGCAAACCAGTTTATAAAGAAGACATCACAGTTATTTCTTTACTCTTGCAGATGCCTGTTACGCATCCCGCACATCACCTGGCAGGCCTCAATCCTGCATCTAATTCATCCAGATCAGGTAGCATCACAGAATTGACAGAATTGGCAGCTCCGTGTGGTTCTTCATATCCTCAGATCTGAGAGGACAAAGCGATCAGAATACAAGGTTCTGGACATATCCCCAAAAGAAGTCACTCACTGTACAATCTGGGGTGCAGGGAACCACCACTCCTGAGATAAGTAAGGGCAAAGCTCTATACTCTATATCACATGCTGGATTCCTTGATCCCTGGCAGTGCTACCTATTATACGGCCTAAAATAGCCATCTTCCTTAAGGAACTTTTCTGAGTCTAAAAGTTACTACTCTTTCTCTTTCTCAGCATATTTGCCCTGTTTAAAGAATAATTCTTCCTGGGGGAAAATTATTTATATATGTAACAAATAGATTAAGGTAAGTAATGAGTTCCTTATACTCACATTTTCACATTCAATTCTTATACTTATTTTTTCTTTCAAACACTCCTCACTTTCCCCATGTGAATTGCTCTATTTCTAGAACTTCTCTCTCTCCTCTCTATCTGCATTTCTTGAAAATCAAGATTCAGTTTACAAGAGTCATTTTCCCAATACATAGTGTTTGCCATTCAACAGCATCCACACGAGCATCAGCTCCGTGTCCAGTTCACCAAATTTTAGCCTCCTTGCCTCTTTCTCAAATGAGCTGCTTTCCAAAAAATCAACTCCCAAGCTTCAGACTTTTCTTGCTCCCCATGCTCATTGGAAGGCTCTAATATGCCTGCCTCTTAATCCATTGTCAGTTATATTTTATTGACTTCTTTTAGTAAAACATTTCTAAAGATGATCAATAAGCCTGTACCTCACAACCTCTTCAATGCCTAGGGCATCTATTTCTCCACAATTTGGTAGACATCTACATAGTCTCAGTCCTCGATTCACATGGTCTGTTTCCACCCATGGGTCAAAAACCCATACAGTTCAGCACATCCATAACTCACTTCATAGGTCATATTTCATCAAACCCTAAAAAAAAATGCTGCACTAAAATCTAGTCAGATAATCTATTGTTACTCTCTTTAGTTCTCTAACAAATCTATTGCTCCAAGAACGGTACTTAGCATGTCCAGAGAGTTGTTCATGTAGAAACACAACTATGGGTAAGATTATTATCTCCACTCCGTTAGAAGCAGGCCCAAGAAATTCCTGAGACTAGAGATGATCTAACACGAAATTTCCTTTCAGAAAAGTGACTTCCTTTATTTCATTGGTCTCAAGGCATCTCTTTAACTCCTCATTCCATATAATAAGGATTTCAGAGGAAATTCATTTTTTAGGCAAGAGAAGAAATGTAAAGACCTCAAAACAAGACCTCAGGGGTGTTTTTCTGGTGTGTGTATTACCCAAGCTGATTCTGACTTTCATTCAACCACTGAAAGACAAAGGGATTTGAACTTTGCTTTTCCTTAATCTGAACGTAATCATCACCTTCGTGGTACCCCACAAACACATACAGTTACCCTCACCCTCCAACAAAAATAAACCCATCCCTACCATGAGCTTCCCAAGGGTAGCTACCTCCTCTTCCACTAACATTGCCATCATGTCACCTTTCCCAGCCCTCTGCTCTCCAGGTTCAAGGGCATGAGCAAGGAATAGAAGGCTGTCACCTTCATCACCCTGACTTCCACCAGGATTACAGATTCCATAATATAACTGAATGGTTCTTAGATGTGTAGAATGTCTGAATTGTAAAGGTAACTGGAGATTAGATGTTGAGTAAATGTTACCTATTATTCTACCAAACTCTAAGCAAGACCTGTAGCTGAATTTTCTCATCAGTGTGTCTCAGCACCAACCAGAGTATCTGGTACATAGTAGGTAGTCAATATCTATTTGCTGCATAAATGAACAAAAAAATGAGTAAATGAATGAATGAATAAATGAGATCACTTATTCCAAATATCTGTTTTAAGGATGACAATGCTATATAGCATTAATGATAGACACTTCATATTTGCTTTCTGTCTTAGAGCATTTGCATCCTTAAATAATATAAAACTAATTTAAATGAGTTGCCCAGTTCCTCACAGTCCTAATACCAATGATTTAGTGCTCCTAAACTCAAAAAAAAAAAATCCTGTGGGTGAGAAATCAGCTCCAATAAGAAGTTATTAAATATAACAATAGGACTATGTGAATCTATATGAGTTTATAGGGACACAGCCTGAAATTGAAAGTATGTGTGCTGTATTAACAAAATACATGAATATTAATAAAATATGTACTATAACTTAACATATGCACTACAATTTAGATGGTATTATGCTACTCGAGCATTTGATAATCCCTGACTGCATAATTAATATCACCTTGATATTAATAAGAGAATGCCAACCTGATGACAATTTTGCTACTTTGCCTATTGATCATTTGTTTCAAATTAGCTATAAAATCAAATTGTCCTTTGTGAAAAATACAAATAGTGGGGTGATTAAAAACAGAAATAAGGTGTTTTTACAACAGCAAGTGAAATGTATACCTCTGTTTCAAAACTGCAGTATTCAATTATTCAATGCACTGAATTCAGTGCAGAATTCAAAGTGCTCACTAAAGAGAAAAGTGGAGAATTTCAGCAATTACCCATCTATTTCAAAAGAGGGGATATGTTTTGCTTATTCCATTAGGTATCTCATACAAAACTGAGGGATGGCTTTGGTTCACATGATCTAAGAAGTAAGTCTGTTTTCTCCTAAAAAGCTGGTATATACATGTAATGAATAATCTTTATTCCATGGGAAAACTTAATTTTAGTGTGATTCACTGGTCACCTATACATTTATTACAAAATGCGTTACATTTTATTACATTACTAATTTAAAATAAAGGAGCATATAAAATGAATATGTTGATCTATAGAGGAGGAGGAAATACCATTGTTCATTTACCTAAATATTACATAATAAAAATCATCTTTGACTTTAAATATAAATGAATCTGACTAGACACAAAATGCCTTCCTTCACTCCTGACTGACTGTCATGTGGACTTCTCAGAGTCCACTATTTACATCATGAGAGATAAAGCCTACTTCATTCTGTTCTGAATCAAGTACCAGCTGATAGAAAAGCAATGAATCATTGACTTAGTCTTCTTTGAGTAAGGAAGAACAGATTGTGTGTGTTAATCCATCTACTTAAAAGGGAAATATTTTGAGGATTATTTTTAAAGGAAACTTGAATCCTAAAAATAAATAAATGCAGATTTGGGGGAATTCATTTATACGAAAAGACTGGGTGTGTCTACATTTTCCTTATTGATGACTGGAATCAATTAAGTAACTTAATCAGCAAAACTTGTTAGTAGGATAGAACTGGAAATAAATTTACTTCTTCTGACAAGTTTTCTATTAGAGATATTAAGGAACAACTGATGTCTCTTGGAAAAGACTAAAAACAACACCCTCTTTGGCATCAGCTATGTGTTTTCTTTGGTATGATTTTCCCTGGTTTTCCACGGCAAACAGAATTTGCTTAAAGACACCTCTCCCTGTTCTGCCTGGCTGTTCTCCATGGGAATCAAAGCTCCCTATGCGATGATAAGTCTGGCCTCCTACAGCAAATGGAGCTGATACCCTGAGACCGATGAGGCCTGTTTCCCCAGGGCAATGAGCCTACTGAAGAGATCAACCATAGAAAGGGAAAACATTTTCCATTACCAAAAGCAAATACAGAAAGCCAGAAGGAAAGAGAAACCCTTGGTTGTGAGAGTGTAAAGGTTGGTTCAGAGAACATCTGCTGCCTTCTAAAGAATCTATTATGGAGGACACAATCTCTTTGTCTCAATGGACGTCTTGCAAGGTCTATGCAGCAAAACTTCAAAAAAATTGTGAGTGTGAGGACACAGTGCAGGGGCTTAATTCAGTTTCTATTTTGACATTCTAACAAAGAAATGCGGCTATTTGGGAGAACTCTCCTGACTACAAAGGAACCATCTGGGACTAATTATGATATCCAGCATTATTTGAAACCATCATTTAATTTTGGGGTTTTTTGAGTTTCTAATGTACTTAAATAAGGTTTCCCCTATCCCTACCATATACGTACACACATACACACACATATATCCAAAGCTTTCACAGAGTTGTATGAGGATTATCTCGATGAGTGGCAGAGAGTTCCAAAATTCGCCAGGACTTTAAAACTGGAAATCACTTTCTAAGTCTTCTTCAACAGATAACAATAATGGTTCCAGAACAAATTAGTGCCTTACATCACTGGAGCATTACATCTGTACACCATGAGTGCAGTATACTCTTGTCCCTGCAATATGTGAGTTTTTTGCATTCAAGAAACATTCCAGATCCAGAATAAGTGAGACCCTGCCCCTCCACTTTACTGAAAACTCTTATGGGAGCCACAAGGCCATAAAGAGCTTATATATCATCTCCTTCTCCCAAAGGGTCAGAGACTGAGCAAGATAAAATAAATCCTTTCTCTTGCATGATATTAGCTAGATGTAGAAGGTTTTTTGGTGGCATTCTTTCTTCTCCTTAAGCAGTATTTCAAAGCTTCCCTTTTGAGAGAATAGCTTCAAAGAGGCTTCAGAATGCTCTAAAATTGTTTTACTTCTGTTTTCAATTATAAACTGAAAACTGAATTTGCAAAGGAGGTAACATGAGTTTCAGTGGATGATTATCTCTCCAATTATAAGGAAAGACAAGAACCTTACAAAAGAAGAAGGAAGACTGTCATCCTCTTTTACTACAGAGTAGTTTCCTTTTCCCACAAAAGAGCTGTAGTCAACATGTTGAGAAAAATCAATGACCATGAGATTTGTGAGAAAGTCTTCTGATTCTACCCTTTTATCCTGCTGGCCATTTCTCTACCCCCGAGTCTGGCTGAACCAAGAGAAAGAGGGAAGAGAACAACTTGACTACTTGTGGATCTCTGGCAAAAGGTTTAGTGTAGGACAAGGTTCAATCTAATGTCTAAAATAAATTTTTAAAATATCATTGGTACAAATTCAGTCTGTTCCCCATTACCAGAGATACCAGGAATTAACTGTTATTTTGCTTCCACTTGATTCCCTGTAGGGACAAAACCACAGTTTTAATGCCAACACATGCACATTCTAACATTACAGTAAACGTTTTTCTGACGCATTTACAGATTCACAAAAAAAGAGAGATAAACTGAAACATTTGGCTAAGGCTTAGTTAGAATCACTGAGAGTCAATAATATTTCAGAAAGTGGTACAATGTAGAAATTACTAAGCTCATTCTTTAAAAACCCTCAGGTCAGAGTTTGAATTACTAGAAAAAGAAAGAAATGCAAATTGTTTATTGTTTTCACATGTACAGTAAATTCAGAAAATTGTACTTTTTTGGAGAACCATATGGGAGAGAGAGACTTCTTTTCATCAGGAGTGGTTTTGCTTATTGTGCCAAGAGCTAAAAAGATGTTTTTAATAACCAAAACCATTTTGTTACACAATCTGCCTAAACCTTACTTGTAAGAGAGATGAAGATCCCTTGGGTAGGAAATAGAGGGTGACAGGGGAGTTGTGTGAGATGAGAAAAGTTGTGCAAGAAACACAAACCAAAGGGAAGCATCTTTAACTCATGGCTGATAGAAAAACTGCTTTGCATATTTTAGTGAGGAGCCATGGGTTACTGAGGCTCCTTTTGTAAATGAGACGTCTTTGTTTATGAGAGGAAATGTGACAATGAATTGGGTACTGCAAATATGTCCCCTAAATACCCAAGTTTGGTGCAAGTGAAGGACTCACCCAACAAGAGGATCTCAAAGATGACTGTTCTTTGAAAACAACTTTGAACCAAGGGAAGGCCAGAATCCTGTCTCAGAGCCTAGGAAAAAAGCATTCTCAGGAATGAGAGTGATCCCGAGAGGGTCACACAGATGTGTCTCCCTAGACCTGTGTTTAAAAAAAGATACATCAAAAACTAGTGCCAGACCATTATAAAGTGTCATGGTTCATGATGAAATAAGAAAATTAAGGAAAGTGTAGTGCATTTTTCATGAAGCTAAATAAACTCATTGTAAAGGACAGTCCTTTATTATAAGATTGGATCCTTCCTATAGTTCTCAAGTTAAAATATGTTTCAATATATTACACTGAACCACAGGAAATTGCCAATATTCAACTGTTTTTGACCTACAAAAATGGCAATTTCCTTCATTTCAATATAACAGTAAATGACAATGATTGGCTATGGGAGATTGTAATGGCTTTGTGTGGCAAAATATAGACCTGGTAACCATATGTCAGTACAGAGATTTATTTTTGAACATTTTCTATTCCATAAAATCCATATAACTATAAACTGCTACTAGAGAGTGTCTCAATCAGCAGCCTTCTACATTTTGACTATTGTAAAATAAAACAAAACAAAATTTTAAAAAAGGAAGACAAATCCAGATGCTGAATAGAATGTTACGTTATGGACACTGGAAGCTAGCTTCATACAAAGGAGAGGCTGGAACTCCTGACTCTTGGGACACCAGGAGCATCATAAACACATACGAGGCAGGACACTGGGCTAAGAAAGACTTTCCAATCCCTGCCCTCATCTGATCAGGAAAGGAAATTGTTGATCATTCTCATTCATATTCCTCCAATGGAAGGACACAGAAGTTGATCCTCCACTGGAAAGCAAAGGTAAAAGTCTACTGGTGGTTTGGCTAAAAAATAGGAGTTACAGAAAGCAGGGCATGGTTCCTGCAAGATTAAGAAGAATAATGCAGTCCTCTGGTTCTTAAAAAAGATACCTGCCCAATGTCCAAAAACAGGGGGGATGGTAGACAGGATATCTTTATTGACCCTGCCAATCACCACTCAAACACACCTGACTGAACTACAATGGACCAAACTGGATTCTCTCTGGGTGGAAATTTGAATTTATAGAAGGTGAACTAGAAGGTGCTGAGGACTTGAGTCTGAGGCTGCTGTTTTGGAATGGGTATAATGAAGCCATGTGAAAGCAGAGAATTGAAGAGAGAAAAAGTGAAGCAAACATACAGAAGTGATGAGAGATCTTACACCAAAGAGAAAGAGGCAGAAAAACGAGGTAGAGAAAGTAGCTCACTTGGTTCCAGACTATATTCCAGTTTCAGGACCAGCTGCTCAAGAAGACCTTGCTGGTCTTAGTAACGAGACCCTTGGGATCCATGAGATACCCCTGAGACTAATGTTTCTTTACTTAAGCCAATGCAGGGGAGTTTCTGGGTCTGGTAAACAAAAGAGTCGTGCTGAATTCTAAAGTGATTTATTTAGTGGGAGAAGAAACTGGATTATAATCAGAACTGGCTGAGAGTAACAGCAACCTGATAATATACTACTCCTTTTATATCTATATCTCTGTTTCATATATAGTTCATCCTTTGCTCTTTCTTTACTCTTATGTGGCAGTTGTGGTAACTCAGATGTAACTCGCAATTTGGATATACTTCTAACCTTGATGACAAATCAGTAACCTTTGGCTGCATAACAAACCTCTCCAAGACACAGTGGCTGAAAACAACCATGTTTTAGCCAGAATTCTGCAGGTGGGCAACTAGCTGACTTCAGCTTGGCAGTTCTTCAGGTCTCAGCTAGGCTTGCTAGATATCTGTGGTCAGCTGCTGGGTCAGCTGGGTGCTGGCTAGTCTAGGGTGGCCTCTGCTCAGATGGCTTGTCTCTCTTTCAGGTGGTCTCTCATCCTCTAGCAGGCTCTTCCCCCATAATTATTTACTTGGAAGCTGAGTAGGGTTCCAGGAGAACAGGTGGATGCCTGGGCTCAGATTCGACCCAGCATCACTTCTGCTGCTTTCCACTGAAAACAAATCATCAGGCCAACCCAGATTCAAATGCTGGGAAAATATACTCAATCTCTTAAGGGGAGCAGCTGCACAGTTACATAACAAGGATTGCAGATGGAGAGAGGGGAATAATAGTGGCCATTTTGCAAACAGTCCATCACAGGTGGCCTCCTAAAGTAGGGTCTATTAACAAAAGAGACATGGAATAGTGCTTAGTCCATCTCTGCTCTAAGACCGTCCTGGAGAAAAGCTATTTTCCGTTTCACTACTGGCTTCCTCCTGTCATATACAAAGTCACAGGACACAGAGGAACGAATCTAGGGCGTGGGCTCACAAGGCTGAACTGTGGACTGGGATGGTTGCAAGACTAGAGCCTAGAAGCTGAGAAAATGGAGGCAGCTGGTTTTAACTGTCTAAGAGAAAAATCTTTCCAAAGAAGAGTACTGCAAACACTCTCAGAGTCTGAGATGGTGCATTTTGACCATGGCACTTTAAATATAAACATCTCGTTGTAAGATGAATAAGTTCTGGGGATCTAATATACATATTTCTTATAACTAATAATACTGTATTATATATTTGAAAGTTGCTAAGTGATTTGCACCACAAAAAGATACTGTAATTATGCAACACAATGGAGGTGTTAGCTAATGCTACTATGTTAATTAATTTGCAATATGTAATGTATGAAATCAACAGGTTGTACACTTTAAACTTACAAAGTGTTATATGTCAATTATATCTCAATAAAGCTGGGATAAAATAAGAAAATCAAAGTATAAAAAAGTATCTCTTTTGTGTGCAATTTCAACTAACATTCCTAGGCTAGAAAGATGGAAGTCCATCTTCCTTAAGAACCTCTCCCATTCTTGCATGGACTCACAATCTTTCCAGAGCTACTAACACAAACTTGACTCAACCAGGCTACCAGAGCCAAGGAGACCAGCAATAATAATTTGAGTGACTCAGAGGATGGAACAACAGAAAATGTCTTACTATCTCATCTAACAGAACCTGAGAGGAAGACAAACTAGATAAGAGGACATAGTTACTTCAGTGAACTCCTAAATAACATTTCAAACACAAGTGTGTACCTGAACGACAAAAACCTTTGAAAATGTTATGATTTTACAGATGCAACAATAGGAAACACTGATGGACACTGGACACTTGGGGATAAGCAATAAGGAGTCTGAAAATGTCCTGCACATAGACTTGATTTACCTGATGTAATTTGAGAGACCCCAAATTTCCCGGGATTAGCCTGCTACAATATTGAAATTTTCACCGTTACAGTAATTCTTTCCGTGGCTTAGAAACAGTCTGTAAGAACTCACTATAAAATATAAATGTGTTTCAAAAATATATATATATATAAATGTGTTTCAAATATATTTGAAAATAAAAGTCATAGCATCATTAATAATTTATCATTTTTCAATTAGAGTTCAAATCCTGAGCAAAAGAAGAATTAAAAAGGAAGGCTTGATGAAAAAACTTGATGGAACAGAGGGAGAATTCCGGTAGGACCCTCAGGTAGCTAGGGGTTTACATAAGGACACAGGATGCAGCAGGGGTAGAAGGAACAGTCTTGCAATGACTTTGTGTCCTTCAGTAGTTTGCCTGGAGCCAGTCTTGCGGAGAATGACAGAGATTGGGAAGGGAAGGAGGAGTATACAGGGAGGGAGAGGATTCTGCATAAACACATGTCATTTCCTTTTGGGTCTGGTTTCACATGAGGACTTCCTATTGCCACTGTGACAAATCACCACAAACTCAGTGGCTTAAAACTACACACATTTATTATCTTATAGTTCTGGAGGTCAGAAGTCCTCAAATCAAGGTGACAGCAGGGTTGTACTCCTTCTGCAGCCTCTAGGGGAGAATTTATTTCCTTACCTTTTTCACTTCTAGAGGCCATCTGCATTCTTTCATTCATGGCTCCTTCCTTGTATTGCTCCAATGTCTACTTCTGTTGTCCCATCCATCTCCTACTCTCTGACTGCAACTCTCCTGTCTCCCTCTTTCTAAGAACTTTTGCAGTTACATTAGGTCCACCTGGATGAAAGAGAGTAATTTCCCCATCTCAACACTCTTAGTCACATCTGAAAAGTCCCCTTTGACATGAGAGCTAACATATTCATGAATACTGGGGACTAAGATGTGGACAACTTTGGGGAAGGGGGATTATTCTGTTCACCATACGGTCCATATCAAACACACACACCAAGAGTTTAGGGATTATATATCCTTCCCCTAGAACTAAATATAATTATGAGTAACAAGAATCAAAGCTGAAATCCTGTGAGGCTGTGCAGGAGGAGTCAGCTAGAAGTGTTAGTGGAGGATAGGAATGTTGTATGATGCCTTTGGCAGGCTCCTATTAGTGAATCACAATGAGGATCTTTAGGATTTTGAAGCAGAGATGCCATCCTGTGCAGATAACTGCTCTCCTTTTGAGAAACAGCTTTTGGCTTTTTACTTGACCTTAGTAGAGCTGGAACACCTGACCCTGGGCCACCAAGTTACCATATGACCTGAGGCGCCCATCATGAAGTAGATATTGTCTGACTCACCAAGCCCATAAAGCTAGGCATGCACAGCAGTGGCATTCCATCTTCAAGTAGAAGTGGTTCATAGAAAGCAGGCTCAAGCAAGTCTTGAAGGCAAAGGCAGTTGCATGAGAAAGTTGCCTAGATGCCCATGTCCTGACTCCTGTTAACTGCCCTCTCTCTCTCAACCCACACTTCTGGTCTCACGGAGAGTTCTCCATGAGCAGTAAACTAAGAAAGAAAAAACTCCTGCTTGGTTTACAGATGATTCTACTCAATATATGTAGGCACAACCTGAAAGTGGGTGGCTGTGGCAATAGAGCCCCATGCCAGGATGGCCTTCATGAACAGTGGTAAAGAGAAATCCTGCTCGTGGAGAGAACTCTGAGTGATGTACCTGGTAGTTCATTTTGCCTGGAAGGGAAAATAACCAGAGGTACAAGTCTACAGTAATTCTTGAGGTATGGCTAATGGTTTGGCTGGGTTTTGTCAGGGACTTACAAGAAATACTATTAGAAAATTTGGTAACAAAAAGATCTGAAGAAGAAATATTTTGATAAAACATTTCTAAATAGGCACAGAATGCAAAAACTTTTGTGTCCCATGTGAATGCTCACCAACGTGTGACCTCAACAAAGTGGGAGTAATAGTCGTGTCGATAGGATGAGATGTTCTATGGATGTCAGTGAACTTTTTTCTCCATCTATTTCCATCATTGCCAAATGGGCTCAAATAAAATGGCCACTGTGGCAGGGATAGAGATAATACATGAACTTAGCAAAATGTACCACTCATCAAGGCTTATCTGGCTAAAGTACTGCTGAGTAGTCAGTCTGCTAGTGGCAGAGACCAATATTAAACCCCTAAAATGGCACCATTCTCCAGGGACAATCAACCAGATACCTGATTGTGTATTGATTACATTAACCACTTCTGTCATGGAAAGAGCAGTGCTTTGTTCTCATTGGATAAGCACTTACCATAGGCATGGATTTCTCTTCCTTGTCACAATGCTTCTGCTACTATCTGTGGACTGACAGAATGCCTTATCCACCATCATGGTATTTCATAGCACTGCTTCCAGCCAAGCATTTCACAGCAAATGAAGTGCAGCTGATGAGCCCATCTCTGTGGAATTCCCTGGTCTTCCCATGATGCCCATCACCCTGAAGTAGCTGACTTGACAGAACAACAGAATGGCTTTTTGAAGACTCAGTTATAGTGCCAGATGGGTAATAGTAACTTTCAGAGCTGGGGCAATATGGACCAGGAGTAGCATACAATCTAACAACAAATGTACAGTCCTGTTGCTCCTATAACCAGGATTCATGAACCTGGGGATCAAGGAATAGAAATAGGAATGGCAGCTCTCACTACTACCTCTAGTGATTCACTAACAAAGTTTTGCTTTCCATCCCTGCAACTTTAGGCTCAGCTGGTTTGAAAGCTTTAGTTCCCAAGACAGGAATGCTTTCACCAAGAGGCAAAACAATGATTCCACTGAACTGGAAATTGAGACTATCACATAGCCACTTTGAGGTCCTCATGCCTATGGATCAACTGGCAAAGAAAGGGATTACTTTAGTGGTTCCCAACCGGGGATAATTTTGTACAGAGGACATCTGCAATGTCTGGAGACATTTTTTGTTGTCATAACTGCAGGAGGAGAGTGTACTAGCACCTGGTGGGTAGAGCTCAAGGATGCTGCTAAACATCCTACAATGCACAAGACAGACTACCACAACAAAGAATTATCTCGTCCAAAATGCCAATAGTAAGGGAATCCTGGACTGCTCGAATGAGACTGGTGACTGACCCTCACTATTAAGGGGAAATCGGTCTGATACTGCACAATGAAGCCAAAGAGAAGCCTTGTTTAGTATTTCCATGTTCTGTGATTAAAGTCAATGGAAAACTATGACAAGTCAACTCATGCAAGACTTCTGATGGTCCAGGAACTTCAGGAATAAATGTTTAGATTACTACATAAGGCAAGGAACTCCAACTAGCAGAAGAAGGCAATTATAAATACCAGCGAGACCATGTGACTAACTGCAGAAATGAGGAGTATGGTAGTTGTATTTCTTCCTTATTTTGATATGAACATCTGTGTGTGTGTGTGTATACATATACCAAATATATATATATATACACACACACACACACATACATATACATATATATATATATATATATATACACACACACCCCAAATATTTTTATTTTCTTTCCTACTGTCATTTCCTGAGCATCTAACGTAAGATGTATGGATAGTTGCTAACCATATATTTCAGTATTTAAGTTACAGGATAACAAAGAGGGAGTTTGAATAACTTAAGAGAAGAAGGAATATGACTAAAAATATAAAAAGGAATTAGTATCCACTTAGGGGGAAAGCATTAGCATATTTTTAGTTGTACACAGGGTAGCTGTATTAGGTTAGGAAGAATGGTGGCTGTTAAAGTATTTATTTTTAAATATAAATATAGTTTACAGAGATGTATATAGCTGCCAAGTTGACAATGGGCAGACTATGGTGGTTTTGTAATATACCAGTATACCTAGACAGAACCCTGTTTCCTAAAATTCACTTCCCTTTATGTTTCTGGTTAAGGTGGACCATATTTGAAAGAACTAATTGCATGCTATTTAAAAGGTGGAAGTGAAGCAGCAGCCACATTGTTTTTAACCTTCAAAAGGTGGAGTCAGGTACATTGGTAGCTTAAGCACATTATCACTTGTCTGCTGGTTTACCTTGTTGACACAGGGCAGCACCCAGGCCTACAGCTGCTCCACCCTCTCCTGGGATCCTCCTTCAACTTCTTCAGTTCCTGGAACATTTGTCTGGCTCTGTAACAAAGGGCACTATTTTATCATGGATGGAGGCAGTGAAAACTGACACAGGTCCTACTTCATTCGCATGACCCCGGCTCTTCTTCATGGATTCTAGCTTGTCCCTGCTCTCCCCCATTCTACATCCATCTTCCCTTCCCAATTGTTTGCTATGCAGACTTCAAGTTTTACCATCCGACATGAAGACAAGAGGCCCACGAAGACTATGTAATCAGCATCCACAGTTACATATAAGGTCAGATCTCTGTAAGAATCCCATACATACACATACACACATATTTTTACAGGTCTCTTTCATGGCCCTGGAAGTGTCCCTAGCATTATGTTCTCATGAAAGTATGTTTTTGAAAATGTGGTACAAATAAACTATTTCAAATTCAACTTTTAAAAAATTTAATTAGTTACTGTTTTCTCTTCCTAAATAGATAATCACTTTCATGCCTGACTTACATTTATAATTTCATATTCATTTTCTTAAAGAGGGTCTTCTAAATGGTAGGTGCTTCAAAATCTGCACGTCTCTGCAAGTGCAGAGGTCTTCCTGCACTTGAGGTCAGCTCAGAATAGATTTCCCTGAAAACAAATAAGAAAACCCATCTGCATCTGCAAGATGAAATAACACAAACTGCAAGCAAATGGAGAAGGTTGGCAAGTCCTGAGTTCTGACCACAAGGCATTTAACCATGAAGTGAATTCATTGCCATTTGCATTAAAGAAAATATCACTGTAAGACGGAAGGCTGTACTGGAAAATTTGGCTCAATCTTGGAACACGCACATCCTTAACAAGAAGAGGGATGGAATCAAGGGCACAGGAACTGCAGAAAGGGAGAAAGACCAATTAAGGTTAGAACATTTATCCAAATCTCCACAAGCCTAATCTCCTGGACCTTGGATCCTCCCAAAGAGGAGAAAAATTTGTAATACATAAAGAGATTTCCAGCTCTCACTGGAAAGATTCATTGAAGTAGGAATAAGAAGATGCCTTGTTAAGATTGCTGAATAAGTTTCTGAATCCAATGCCTCACATAAATGTGACAACAAACTCTTAAGGCCAGAGATGAGTTTTGCTCAGAATGATGACATTGCTGGATAAAAATAAATGTTTTGAAAAATACCTTATCACTGTAATAGAGTTGAAAATAAAATTTAGCTTCTTAAGCAAAAACTGTGATATATGCACTCTCCAGTTAAGTATTTTACTAAGAACAAAAATTTCTTTGCTTCATATATCTAAGCTTTTCTGTGATAACTTCAAAGACCTATTATGCATCTTTTATGGCCTAAACGTAGAGGCTTTTGAAACATCTTTTAAGTTTTTTAACATTATAAAACCACACTTATCTTATATATGTAACAGGATGGATGAATAAAAGAGAGAAAGAGATGAGTCAATAGATGAAGAGCTGTTATTTTAAGCCTGATAGTAGTTTGACCTGGGCAGATTAAAAAGAAAGAATTCTGATGATGAAGAAAGGTTCTTTTCTTTGAGAGCAACACCATATGTTATTCCCTAACCTTTATTAAGAGTCTGTGATATTCACATCAATGTCAGACAGCAGGTCAAGGAACTGAGAAGAGTGGTTGAAGATGAAGCCACCAGAGGGTGGGTGGGGGTGAGGGGTGTCTGAAAATCAACAGAGGCAGGAAATCAAAACTAGAATAAACAACAAAAATGTAAGTCACTACTGCTCCTGCCACTAATCCATCCTCTGGCTGAATTTTCGGCTATCTTGGGGGAACAGACTTATTCCTCACATTAAGGGGACTCAAATCACTTAATTAGGTGAGTAAAGGATGACTCCAGAGGATTCGGGGAACATCCAAGTGGCCACCATGAGGATTACATGTGTTACAAAATAGTAACCATTAGAACAAATGAATTTCACTACCAACATTTGTCCTATTTTGCCCTCATAAAATACCAGAAGGTCCAAATCACACTTTAAATTCCATTTATTTGGAACTAGAGGTTTTGCTCTAGTACCATTTGGTCCTTATAAAATATTGTTGATCTCATCTCAGTAACTGAAAGTATCATATAGCAAGCATTGTAAGTCCCATTATAAAAAGAGAAATCTGAAATAAAGACAGATTGTTCCAAAGAGTCACAGAGTAACTGGATCTGTTCATTATTTTTCTAACTATTATGGAGTGAGGGCATGAAAAGCACAAGCAGGGATACAGGCAGAAGGGACAGTTGTGCAGTATTCTCCCCAGAAGGTCGTGTCCCCTCTATGCGTCTCCACTGCGGAAGGGCAAGAGGCTTCTCCACCCCAACCCTCAGAAGGAAATCTGTAACACTAAGGTTTCTCTGAGGGCCTTGTCTCAGCCATTTTCTCCCCTCTCTGGGATGTGTTTTAACTTTTTTCTATACCCTAGATCCTTCTTCCTAGACCAGGGGCTCCTGACTACAGAGACAATCACTTTGGTGGGATGCCCACGTGGCTTGTTAGCAATGATTGTCTACACTGTTTGCATAACTTAGAAAATATCCAAGGGCTGCCCTATAATAACACGACTTTCACATTCCAATATGCTTTTTTGAGTGAGAAAGCCCCAGTTTTTTCCCCTAGGAATTGTCTGTAGCCTGTAGCTATCTATTCCAGCTACCCATGGACCTTTATGCAGCAGGGATCTATCTCAAAGGACTACCAGGCAGTAGGGTCCCCAAAATTGGGGCACAGAGTAACAATATGTGGGCATGTCTATGGGAGTGTATTACATCATTGTTCATAATGTCACAGTAGGCCAAAAAAATCCACCACAACCTCAGAACTGCCACCGTACCCTACGACATACTCAGGTTTCCTACATCTTATTAAAATAGCTGTATTAAATTTTCTGAAAAACTGCTTAGATATAAAATAAAAATGCAACAAATAAATTCTAATTCATCTAAGCCTCTGTATAAGTCTGATTTCCAACAAGAAGCAGGCACTCTCAAAATAGGATAATTTAAGGAGGGTTTATTTACAAAGGGACCATTTACGAAGGTCCCAGTAGGCGACAGGAGACCCACAAAGGACAGTGCAGTAGCCAGGGGCTGCTAGCAATGGAGTTGTTACCATCTCTGAGCCCAAAGGGACAAGTGAATAAGAAACTACTGAAACCCAGGACAGAGTCATGTCTAGGAGGCCATCTTAAAAGAAGCAATGACCTTCAGAGAAGGAATACAAGCAGTTCAAGTTTTCCCCCCTAAGAGAAAACAGGGGGAATAAATACCCTGAGCTATCTCTATTCTCTCTTTTCCATGGAGTGTGATGTTCATCAAAGACCTCCTACTGACCAAATCCAAGGAATAAACACTGCTTAGTTCTCTTCTTATTTGATTTCTCTCCAGCATTTGACGTAACTGACTACTCCCCTCATCGTGAAAGCTTTTTCCTTTTGATTTCTGAGACACTATTCTTTTCTTGGTTTCTTCCTTCTCTGATTGCTCCTACTAGATTTCTTTTTCTTATCCTACTCCATAAGTAATGGTGTTCCGCAGAGCTCTATTATCTAACTATCCCTTCTCCTTGGGTGATCTCATTAATTTCTCCATCTCCACTACCACCTTGTTTTCAATTTTCCCCCTATACCCATTACTGTTGGTCTTAGTTTGGGTTTCCTCAGAAGCAGAACCTGAGACAAAGGTTTGAATGCAAGCAGTTTATTTTGGGGTGATGCCAGGAAATATCATTAGGGGATCAGGTAAGTAAAACAGGGCAAAGAAGAGACTTAATGAAGTGAGTATTATCAAGCAAAGATGCCCCACTGGGCGAAAGAGCTTAGTCTTACTAGGAAGCTCCAGGAAAAGGTATAAAACACACTCCAGAATTATTCCAGTCAAGGAGCAAATGAGCTGGAGTATTTACACACAACCTCTAAGAATCATTGCATCAAAGCTACACCCAGGGGGCATTAATTCCTTAGCACTTCCAGCCTGCCATGAACACAGGTAAAGCAGCCACTAAGGACAGTTACTGGCCATGGAGAGATGGGCCAAGATGTACTGAAACGGTAAGGTGCAAAGCAATATGGGTTGCACACTGACAGCATTTATTTGCTACATTTCTAAATTTCTATTTCTAGTCCAGATCTCTTCATTTTGCCTCATATTCATATATCCACCTACTCAGACCTCTATTATAGGACAGGAATCTTGCATCTCCCACTCTCACTCCCACCCTCACCTGTTTTTTCCTGATTCCAGAGATTGGCATCACCTTCCACTAGCACCCAAAACAAGATATCTAACAGTCATTTATGACATTCCAATTGGCTGCTATGTCTTATGGAACCAACCACTGAATCCTCCAAAATCCTCTCAATGGCCCCTCCATTACCTCAAGATTCTAAGTCTTTAGTTGAGCATAGTGATCTGTTTGCTCTCTTCATTTCCAGCTGCATCACACTTTCACTTCTCTCAATACACTGTATGTGCCTACACAGACACACGTACTCATAGTTCTCTGCACATGAGAAAGTCCAGTCTTTGCATATGTTTCCTTCTGCTATATCTGTCCTTCTTCACATTACCTGTCTGCTCAACTCCTACTCATGTCAAACATCACTTTCTTTGCCGTATTTTTCCAGACCTCCCAGGAAGGCAGGCATCTCTTGGGCTATGCTTCTGCAGCACTAACAATTACAGGACAATAATCACACACCTACTGTGTTAATAATAAAAGTACCCATGGGAATAGTTTAAGTTCTTTACTTAAAAATCAGAACATGCCAGAACTGATGCAAAAAGACATATACCTGATGGACAAGCATAAAAGTGTTCACGATAATGTTCAACATTAGCTATGAAGACCAAAGACCCTCTTTTAAGAGGTTCTTTCTTCAGTCAAAAGCTCTCTTCTTGAGTCATGAACAGACTCAGTTCCAAGAGTCCACCATGATGGCTCAAATAAGGTTTTTTTACACTAAAACTAGATTTTTTATTATTATTCAGATGAACAAGTATTTCAGTGGACTGCTTAGCTACATGGGTCATGGAACATTTTACCATCGATAAACATAATCTAATCTGATTAAACCTTTCATCCCCTTAAGGTTGCTGTGCTGCTACCTGATACCTATCACTCTAGGATCCCTGCATCCTTATGAGACTAAGGATTCCAGTTCAAGTTTAGCATTTCTTATATTCACCCACAGCCTAGAGAGGACAATCACTAGAGCACTTTTCAAAAATGCTGACACTATGTTCCCAATGTATTTCTCAGTGCTATGACAAACGGAGGGTCCTCTGGTCTTTCACAGAGGAAAATAGTCATCAGGATGGAGAACAGGTTATACATGATGAATCCATTCCTATATGCCAATTTTCAAACTTCAAATTTCTTTTCTTTCTTTATAGTATACGAAGAAATTTCTAGCCTACCTCATTTAATGTCTGTCACTGTTGAGTTCAGATTTCTATCAACCAACTGAGAAAACTCTTAGAAATACTCTCAGCTGCTCAAACGAACACAATTAATTAAAAAATTTGGTAAGAGAACCTATGTCAAAAAATTCAGCCTGATTTAAAATTATACACCTCACTCTCTGAGCTCGCACCTCTGGAATCCATTCCCACATATATTCCTCAAGTCTTTTTTACATAAATTAGCAAGACCTTGCAATTTTATTCTCCCATATTTAACTTTGCAGTTGGTTCCCTAGGATATACTAGAATGTGAAACTAATTTTCTAGAGACATTGAGGAAAATGGTCAAATAACTATCTCTGGTGAGGTCATCAAACAGTCTTCAAAGCAAGGCAGGAATAGTTTCATCTCAGAGAGGATGATTCTACTAGCAAGAAAAATCTAATGGAGTTTGGGAATTCAATATTAGGTTGTCTAAATTCTCCCAAAAGTTACCATTCCGATTTTAAGGTTCTTTTATTTTGATATCAATGTTCCCGTGTACATATAAGACCTGGCAAGGCTGTAAATTTCACCTGCAATGCAGTTTACCAATTTGCAGGTTCAGACCTGTGTCTTATTTTCAATTGTGCCAGCCCTCCGACAAGAAGTAAGAGATCCTTGTAGATTAGTTATAGAAACTCCCTGGATTTTTTGTCATGTCTTGAGCTGTGAATTTAAACTCCTGAGCTATCATTTTCTCTCTGTAAGCCCTCCATCACAGCTAGAAAAAGCCAACCCAGATTGAACAATAAATTATCTTGATACTTCATGTACCTGCAGCCTAGCACAGCAGCTATTTATACCACCGACGGACACTCAAAGCAACCACAATGAAAATTTCTTTATGGAATGCAATGGGCTATCAGCTTCCCTTACTCTAATGCTAATAAAGTCCCTTCTGGTTTTAAGCTAAAGAGAGTCAGATAATCAGTCCAAGATTCCCAATTTCTTGAGGGTGTGTTCCCTGCAATCATCTTTATGTACTTAAATTAAGATTCTTAGTAGCATACTTAAGAATCTACTCTAGCTATTAAAACAGAAAGGAATTCACTATAGACTATTAGAAGCTTACTGAATTCTGAGACAGCTACAATCTACATTCACAGCCAAGAATAATGCAGCCAAAAGAAATGTCCAACGTGAGACTGTTTTATCAGAAATCCAACAATCATTATCACTCATACTTGGCATCAAAGATGAGATGAGGCTATAAAACCATCACCACAGCTGCCCAGACGATCCAATTTCTCTGTGCACGACACCCTACCCCACATTGTTCTCAACTGCTTTCTAAGTTTTGTGCACGGTATCTTAATAGAACCTAGGTCATGGGTGAGATCCTAGTTAGGAAAATGCAATAGTTTTTAAACATAAGATCTCTTTAACACAGAAGTCATATTAGAGAAGCTTTGGTGAGGATGCAGAGTGAGCCATTGTTCAGTTATCTTCCAAGAACTGAAAAGGATTATATAAGATCAGTGGTGGCTCCAAAATTATATTAAAGAAGAGTTTATGGGACACTATCTCATTGGAAAGGGGCTTGGAGTGGTATGTGCATAGCAAGCACACTGTTTTTACTTAATTTGGTTGTTTAATTCAAGTGGCACCTATGAAAGCTGATGGAGGTCTAAATCAGACAAATGAGACAAGCTTTGGCACCACAACCAAATGGAAAAGGTAAGATACTGCCAAGACTATCATTACTCCTTCACAGATTGAACTGCGCCACCTATGAATAGCAAAGTAAGTGATGAGGACGCCCTTGAATAAAGTGTTCTACCATATTGACAGCAGTCTTCCCTAAACAGTTCTGTGAAAGAGGGGAAAAGGACTATTTTTAAATATAAAATTGGGACATAATTTCTGAAAAATGCTAACTATGTTATATTTTAAATTCTGAACTTCCAGATAACCTTATAGTATTTCTCTATTTGTCACGTGCAAACTGGCACAGGCAAGGAGGACCAAATGTGTTTTCCCTTCTCTATATTGCATCGTTCTTTTTTGGGGGTCTCCTTAACTTGCTATATTCTTTTGCTTTCAAGAACTTTGGGGCAGCAATAACACTGACCTCTGTGGGATTCCTGAGATACCTTTTTCATTGCTCCAAGTCTATCTAAGAAGGCCAGTGGATGCTCCAAGATGTAGTCTTTGCATGCATTTGTTTTAAAAAAAATCAAGTTTTTTGGTGAAAACCTTATATTGCAAGTCAAACAGCAAAGAATACAAACAGCTGCTTTCAGGGCCTATTGTGGACTTCGTGTGGGAGAGGGACCTGTGCTGTTAAACATAAATCTTGCATATCTGTTGGCTTCTCAGTTCATAGCATTCGGCTCCCTGGCTCCTGAGCAGCTCCTTCTCTTCTGCTACATCTCGAGCTTTCATCTGAGGGAAGTGGGCCGGAGAGGCGAAGAAATTGTAGTGCCGGTCCAGATACCGCAGGTAGATAAGCATGTGCAGGGCGTACGCCAACACCAGCAGCAGGATCAGAGACATTGCCAGGCGAATCAGAATTGCTGGCGAGAAGGAAGAGGCACAGTCTCGAGCTCTGGCAAATTGTTCCCCCTTGATGGTAAAGCCTTGGATCTGTCAGGAGAAAGGAAAGAGCTGAAGTGATAAATTCTTTCCTCCTAAGACCTACTTCCCAGTTGGGCTAGGGGTCCTGGACCCCTAATTAGTCAAATTTAAATACTGTGGCCATATTTTCTGAATAATTTAAACACATTATCTAACAAATATGACTACGTTTTGGAGGAGAGTGAAATTTAACTTTAAATCAAGACTGACCCAGAAACTCTGGGATAGATGGTTGTTATAATTAAGAAGCCAGTAAAGTTTTCAAGGCTCTGAAATAAAACCTCTTTTAATCTGAATCTTGGTTCATCTAAAACCACAATGTCTGGTGTCTCCAAAATTTTATAAGTGTTAATAAAAATTTCACAAAGAATATTAAGTCTCGGTTCCTCTGCCTTTGATTCTGTTGACAGGAAGTAGGTAGGAAGAGTCTTTTAAGAGAAGAAGATATCATGATTCCCAATGACATAAAATATAAATAACAAAAGCTAACACTTAATAAAGATTTTTTATCTACTAGACACTGCTTTAACTTGTTTAATACTCACAAGAGCCTTTGAATAAGTTACTACTGTATTCCAATTTATGGATGAGGAAACCGAGACAGAAAAGTTAAGTAATTTGCCCAGAGTCACACAGTATTAAGTGCAGTGAAGCTGTAATTCAAACTGGGGCAGTTTGCCTTTAGAGTCACTTTTCAGTACAACTCCATAACTCTTGGTAATTGTGTCTTTTCTTCCTCCAGTCACTAACCTCTTTATTGGCTGTACCATGCAGACTTAGTACTGCTTTTGGAAGAGCTATATACCCCTTGCAATCTGCCCAGAGAACAGAAAGAAAAGCTCTCTCATATGTGCAAATGAAGTGGTTTAATTACTTGGAACTAGGGGAAGTTCAAATCGACAACTGGCCCCAATATCGAAATACTATCACAATGGAAGAAACAGGGGCTACAGAGTAAAGACTCTAAATGAGATCAATCATTTGTGGGAGGCAGCTCCCACGTTCAGCTGACTTTTAGAATATAATACTATATAGCAACACCTCAGTCACCTAGCTGCTTTTAGAAGGGTGCATCAGAAAATTGAATTATCCATGAGTGCTTTACCAAGAATTCATTTTTATGACTTAAGTGGGAACTCCAGCATTCTTCCACGCATAAGTGATTGCAGCCACCCATCATACCATAGACCTTAAGAGTCTTGCCCACCCAACTATCTGCGCTCTAGACTGAACCAAACAACTCCTGAAGGGGACTCCTGGTGTGGCTTCTGGGATAGTTGGCCTGCTCAGTCTAAAAAGAGGCAAAGTGGCCTTCTCGACGACAAACTCCTCAAAGACAAAAATGGCCTCATCTGATGCTGCAATTCCAGCCAAAGTGAATGTCCTCATGTTGACTGCCACTTAATTCTTAAGACTTGATTGAGAACAGTATCTGTGGAGAATACCTGAGAGATATGCTGTCTACCCATGTTCTGGACTAGAGGTTGCAAACACTCTGTTATCTTCCCCACAGGTAAGTTTTATTTGGCCCAGATTTCTAAATATCCTGAAAATTTCCTCCAAGAATCCAGATTCCTATCTTCAATTGGAAAGTCAAAAGATCCAGCAATACTGGGCCTGCATTCCTACAAAGCAAAAATATACTCCATGCGATGCCAACTACAACTTTGCCACAGTCCCCAGCTGGCCCACCTGAGGCATCTGAGTTTTATCAGAGGCATCTGAGTTTGCCATGCATGTGACATCACTCTATACTTTATTCCTAGATTAAGCCAAATCAGCGAAGCTGCATACGTGGAATGTAGCCTTTTGTATATATGCCTTAACCTCCATCACCACCACCACTTCTTCCCTGGGCGGGGCTTGCATTCTGCATCTGCCCACATGAAGGGTGTTTTACAAGGTCCACCTCTGACACCCAGTGCTCTGTCCACCATGAGGCTGCTGTTGAGGATGCTGCACCAAGGATGTATGTGCTCCTCACAAGCACATTTCAGGTAGTCTTGTGAATCCCATGAATATGTAGCTGGTGATTTTTTCTTATGCTGGCTGTTCAAAAGCTTCAGAGCCAAATTACTGTGCTGCCTCTAGCCAGGGCAGACAGATGGTCTTGTGGTTTTGTGTACCAACTTCACCAGTAGCTCTAACCGATCTTTTCTTCCTCTGTTTTTCTTAACACCATGTCAATTTTTTTTTGTTTTGTTTTACATTTTTCATTGTAAAATACACATAACATAAAATCTACCATCTTAACCATATTTAGGTGTACAGTCCAGTGGCATTAAGTACATTCACATCATTGTGTAACCGTCAGCACCATCATTCTCCAGAATTGTTTTCATCTTGCAAAACTGAAACTCTGTCTCCATTAAACACTAACTCTCTGTTCCCTACTTCCCCCAGCCCACAGCAACCACCATTCTACTTTCTGTCTTCAAATGTGACTACTCTAGTACTTCATAAGCAGAATTATATAAATATTTGTTCTTTTGTGTGTGGTTTATTTCACATAGAATATCCTCAAGGTTCATTCATGTTGTTGGATGTATCCGAAGTTCCTCCCTTTTTAAGGCTAAATAAATAGTCCATTACATGTATATGTTAGATTTTGTTTTCCATTCATCCACTGATGGACATTTGGGTTATGTCCATCTTTTGGCTATTGTCAATAATGCTGCTATGAACACAGGTACACAAATATCCATTCAAGTACCTGTTTTCAATTCTTTCAGATATATACTCCCAAATGGAATTGCTGGATCACACAGTAATTCTATATTTAACTTTCTGAGGAACCGCCATACTGTTTTCCATAGTGGCTACACCATTTTACATTCCCATCAACAATGTACAAGGGTTCTAATTTTTCTACATCTTTGCCAACAGTTGTTATTTTTGGTTTGGGGTTTTTTTTGTTGTTTTTTTTTAGTAACCATCATCCTAATGGGTGTGAAATGGTTTACTTATTTTGCAAAATTATTCTTCTTGAAGTATTTCTACATGTCATAGTAATACATGTCATTCCTGGAACAAGGTGGAGGTATAAATCAGTCAATTCATCTGTTCTAATCAGGTAAGATTATCTGTGAATTATTCCTTCCTTTCATTATTACCTCCTCATTGTCCTTTCTGCCTACTTCTCTTTTTAAAGGGCAAGAGAGAGAAACAGATATAATACATACTTTATAAATATTATATGAATATATATACATTACATATATTGTAAAGTGTCTTTGGAGCCAGACAGTCCATAATTCAAATTCTGCCTCTGCCTCTTTACCAGTTATATCACTGAGCAATTATGTAATCATTAGAGTTTCAGTCATCTCATTTGCAAAACAGGGATAATAGCAGTTATCCTGCAGCATTATGGTAAGTTTTGAAGACAAAGTATGTAAAATAACTACAACAGTGTTGACCCACAAAGAGGACTCGTAAGTATTAGTTACTGTTAATCCATGCCTGACACAATCCTGGGTGTTGCCACATATATTAGGCCATGAATTCTTTACATTTGTAAAGACAGGTCAGAAACTGAGAGGGTGAAGTAATTTGCCCAAGTGGCTGAGAACTAATTCAAAACTATGTCTTTCTAACTCCAAAATGCAAAATTTTTCCCTACCCCAAATTACCCCACCACACTTCTCCAAGCTGAGGGGAGGGGGAGTAAATATGTATTTGTATATGGAAAAGATCAGGAAGTGCCCATAAAAGGGACAGGCAAAACCCTGCCTATTTCAGTGAGTCAGAAGTACAAGTTAAGCTTTTTTCACAGTAAACAGAATAAAGGAAATTGACAAATGTCTCTTAGCCTAAGATTCTGGAGGTGCAAAGGAATCTCTTATGCCTTCATGCGTTTCCCCAAATAACTTCAAGAGGATCTTTGGGATATTTTTGACTCCCTGGCTGACAGTTCCAATCCTATGCTAAACGCCAAAGCTGTCACTCATGCTACAGATGTACTTCTTATCTGTCCTGATAGGATCACTGCTCCCTTCCCCGAAGGAAATAAAATAATTGTCCAACAACTCCTCTCCCTAGAAGGGCCTCTCACTCCAGGAAGTGTTAGTAACTGGGCTTCATGCCACAGCTTCACTCCAGCTTAGGTTGCTCACTGATAATTATTCGTGACTGGATAAACCTGAATGTAAAAGCAAGTCCTTGGGAAGGGGGTCGGGGGTGGGGAGGTCACTATGCAGGAAGAGGAAATACTCGATCCTATTCTATTCCACACCTTAGAAGACAAAGGGAGAAAACACCACTATTAGTTTAAAGATCTCCACTCCTCTCTTCTCCTTAAACATCTGTTTTCAAACAAACACTGAGTTTCTTTGGCTCAAAACACACAGGTACATTAAGCATATGTTTTAGTTTATTACCTGGAAATCAACAAAAGTGACCTCCCACAGGCTTGACATATCATTGGTGTCACTGGGCAACAAAAGGGCATAGTACCGCTGCAGGCTACTGACACGTTGGCAGTGGTAGGAGTAACTTGACGGAGCATATATGCCAGTTGCATTAAAACATGCTTGAACTGAATTACTGAAAATAATCTCAACTTGGTGCAAACTAAACCAGCTCTGGATGTAATTGGTAAGGGTGAATCTGAAAATGATTTTAAAACAGTTATTACCCCCCAAAGCACTTTTATATTTGCTGACACAGGACATTGATTACGAACAGTACAATCGCGCCCTCTTTTGTCAGGTAGTAGAATTGGCTCAGAGAAAGGCTTTTACTTTCCTAGTTCTGAACAACAGCCCCCTGATTGGTGAGAATAAAAGTAAATTACAGGGCAGCCCCCAAAAGTGAACAATAGAAATTCCTACAAAAGGAAAAACACATAAAGTTTGGAGTTATTTTCTTTTTTAGAATGAAAATAATTTTATTATTGCAAAAAACTGACAAAAACTAAATGGAGAATAACATAGAATAAGCTAAATAAATAATGGTCAAAAATAACAGTAATAGCTCTGACTATGAGTCAAGCACCTTTCTATATGTTCTTTATGTGTATATTATTTAATCTTCACTACAACACCATGAGATAGATAATACTATTATCCACAGGGGAGTTAAATAACTAACTTCTGCAAATTTACTCAGGGAGTAACATTGGAGCTGGGCTTAGAATCCAATCTGAGACCAGAGCCCATATTCTTAGCCATTTTGAAATGAAATATTCTCTAGCAATAAGAAAGTTATCATATGCATGTCATGATCACTTTTTTTCATTTAAAAAATGTGTGACTTCACAGAAAAAGATTCTGGAAAGATAGAGATCAAAATGTTAATAGCAATCACTCACTTTGCTGTATACCTGAAACTAACACAATAATTGTAAATTAAATATACTTCAATTAAAAAAAAAAAGCAACTGAGATCAGTATAGCTCAGGGTGAAAGCTTGGGTTTTGATCCTGGCTCTGCCTACCTCCAGGCTATGATCCTGCTCCTCTGGGAACAGCATCTTGGTGAGTACAGGGCTGACCCTCTCCCTCCTCAGTGAAGTTTCACAGGTCCTGCCAATCAGTGTATTGCAGCCCTTTAATCACTGTGATTGCTTAGAAAGAGGCATATGCCTCAGGCTGGGTCAGTAAAATGCAATCCTCGTGCTTCTGCTATAGCTATCAGGCAACAGAGAGCTCTCTTAAGTGGATAACTGTCAGCTCACAGTTGCTGGCCACCGTCTTGCCTGCCTAGGAATGAAGTTAACATGAGAACAGCAGAGCCAAGAGATGAAGAAAGATGCTGCCCTGATGAGGCTGGTTAAACACTTTGATTCAGTTGAGCCTGAAGGTACTGTTTTCAATCCCATTAATCAATCAGTTCCCTTTCGGCTTTGTGCAGCCAAAAGAGTTCTCACGAATACTGCTTTTATTAATCCTATGATAAGCGTTGTTAAACAACCTCTCTAGGCCTTGGTTTCCTCATCTGTAAAATGGGTTATGCTTGTTTAAGTTAAAAGGGCCATGCATGGCGAGTGCCCTGTGTTGTGCCTGGTGTTATAAAACATCCGATGTTATCTTGGACACCCCCAGCTCACCCTGGGCACCTAAGTCAGATACTGAAGGTGTTTTCAGGGATGTAGTTGAGCCCGGCCAATCCTGACCACTGCAACAATCCACCAAGAATGCTGAAGGCCAGGATGAAGGGAGTGGATATCTCAGGTCTGAGCTCTGGAGTCAGAGGTTCCAGGGTGAGCAGTGGGAGAGATGAGTCAGTCCCAGAAAGGGAAGGCTGGCTCTTGATTCCCCAGAAATGACTGTCCTTGGGCTCAGGGCTGGGAGAGAGCCTGCCACATCGTCTGCAGCCCTGTTTCAGATTAACAGCCTGAGAATGAGGCAGTTACGACAGGCTCAGTGAGACGGGTGCACTGAGGCACCAATGGACCTGCTTGAAAAATCATTCCTGGTGAAAAAACCAGGTTGTTTTGCCAAACAGCTGTCCAGCACATGGGGTCTTTGGCTCTGTGTCTCTGGCCCACTTCGGGACAGCAGAGGCATGCATATGGGCCTGGAGGACATGACATCCTCTGCCCGGGCCTCTTGAACATGCGGCTGGCTCCTAGAGCAGATTCTGAGACAAGGATTTGTGGACAAGTGATTTTTTTAAGAAAAATCCCAGAAGGACAGGGCAGGGAAGATGGGAAATGGGTGGAGGGAGGGGAGAACAAGTAAAGGCATTCACTCAGCAGAGTCCCTGGAGGGAGATTTTGGCTCTGTCCTGCTGGGAGATCTGGAAACACCTCGTACCACTGGTCAGGGCTGCACTGGGGGATGTCTGGCCCTCTGGTGGACATGCAGGCAAAGGGTGCTCCAGCAGCCAGCTCCCCTAGCAATCACACAGGTGCCTGACATTGAACAGGGAGAGGGATGGAGGGGTGTGGATGGAGGGTGTGTGCCTACTTCAGTTTCTGCCCTTCCAAGTTGCTCTTTCAAAAGTATACACTGGAAAATTCAGAAATAAAAGGTCGTATGTTATATGATCCCATGTATATGAAACGTCCAGAACAAGCAAATCCATAGAGATAGAAAGCAGATGGTTGGCTGCCAGGGGCTGGGAAGGGGGATGCGGAGTGATTGCTAATGAGTATGTAGTTCCCTTTTGGGGAGATAAAATGTTCTGGAACTACATAAAGGTGATGACTGTACAACACTGTGAATGTAGTAAATGCTATGGAACTGAACACTTTAAAATGGTAACTTTTATGTTATGTAACTTTTACCACAATAAAAAAAGTAAAAATAGGAAAAACAAACGTTAATAGTGATCACCAATAGTGGTTGGATTATGAATGATTTTCATTTTCTTTTTATAGCTCATTATTTTCTGATTTTTCCATTTTCAATGGACATGTATAACCTTGTCTTAGTTTGGGCTCCTAGAGAAACAGACAAGGATGTGAATGCAATTATAATACAATTATTCTGTGGAGGCGATCCCAAATTTATTTGGGGATTTAGTCATTCAAAATACATAGACTGGAGCGAAGAGAAACGACAGAGGATTAGAAGGCAGCCCAAAATGACACAGCTAAACAAGTTTCCACTGTGAGCAACTGGCGTTTAATGCCCATGAGGAATCCTGGGAGATAAGCAGGACACACACCTCTGAGTTATCTCACCTAAGGGTGAGGGAGCTGGGATATTTATAGACTTCTTTCAGTCATTGGTTGAGAGCTGCTGAGGTAAGGATGGGAGGCAGTGGGCCTTTTAGGCCTGAGAAAGCTTTTAGGTAAAGAAAGGCTGGCAGTTGGGCTGGTGAACTGTACTGTTCTCAAATGAAAATGCCCAAGGGAATACAGTGTCTGGTGCATAGCTTTATCATCAGAAAAAATAATCATAAAGTTACTTTCCTTTTGGTAAAAAAACAAAAAAGTACTATTTGAATCAAAAATATTCCCCATTCCTATATCAAACAGGTATGTGTATGTGTTTTGTTACCTTGTGGAATTTAATTTTCCTTATAAAGTTCCTCTGAAAGATGATGGCATGTAAATTCTAAATTATGACCAGTGAAACACTAGTGTCCCATGATACATGGGCAAATGTTCTGTGGCAAGAGCTTTCCAAGGTTAAATGTAGGAAATGCTAAGTTAATCAAAGTCACCAAGTACAGCAATCTTCCTCTTAAGGGCATGTCTTCACAGAAGCTTCAATATACAAATTTATACTATGAATCTCCAAGAGGAGGTATGCAGTCTTTCTTAAACACATTTGACTACGGGATCCCTTTTCTGGGGAATATTATAAACATTTACATGAGCAGAAATGTTCCACATAACACAGCTTAGGGAAGACTGCTCTAGCACATCCTGCTGCTTTTTCAAGTAATGCTAAAGACACAGCTGCTTATCTCCACTAACTGGTTGGTCCTACAGGAAGGGAAACATTTTTATAAGAAAAAAAATTTTAATGCCTTCAAATTGCCCCCTACCTCCAGAGCAGTTCCTAACTGCTTGGATAAACCAACAAAGGCAGATGCATTATTCCATACATAAACACAGAAAAGTGTAGGCCTATGCTGATTGTCTGCTGGGGAACTCTGCTAATAGAGAATTTTTCATTATTGTTAAATAATACGAGTGACTCAGTTTTAAGGAGCTATGTATAGAAAATAACTTCAAACTAGAGCCCAACTTTAGAGCTTCAAATATATGTTATTCTTTGCTCAGAGGAAAAGGGTATCACATTCCTAGGTTCATGTGTTTTCTAGGTCCCTAATGGAAGAAGGATAAAGTATAGATTTTTGAAACTAAAGAAATATTACTATAGGATCCCATCATAACACCACTGACTCTTCAGTGTAATTACGTAAGTGTGGCATTTCACATGCCACAGTGCTTGTCACATAGCAGGCCCTTGATACCTACCTGTTGAATTAATAAATTATATGGAGTTAATCTGAAGTGCTAAACCTATGATATTCCAAAGTGATATCCATACTTACCTTATATCAAGACCTTTGGGATTTCCAGCATCACCAAACTTGAGAGACAACCTAAGAAAACGGAAACACAGTCCATCAAAGTAGAAATAACCCTTACTCCACACTATATTCAAAAATTATCTCCAAATGGATCACAGGCCTAAATGTAACAACTAAAACTATAAGATACATATAAGAAACATAAAAGAACATTTCTGAAATCTTGGGGTATGCAACAGTTTCTTGAAAAAATATAAAACCATGAACTATAAAAGAAAAAAACTGATAAATTGGACTTTATTAAATTCAAAAACGTTTGCTCTTCAAAAGATACTGTTAAGAAAAAAAAGCAAACCACAGAATGTGAGAAAATATTCACAACACACATACACAAAGAACTTGTATCTGAAATACAGCAAATAACACTAACAGCTCAATTATAAGGAGACAATCCAGCTTCAAAATGCTCAAAAGACAATGCACTTCACAAAGGAAGATATACAAATATCTAATAAGTACATGAAGAGATGTCAACATCATTAGTCATTGGGAAAATATAAAATAAAACCACAATACAATACCATGGTAATCAGAATGTTTTAACAACTTTTTAAAAAACTACTCTTAAGCCTTTAACATCTACATTTATTCACATTTTTCTAAATGTTAACACAAGATTTCCTAGAGCAGAGACAGATCATTACTAACCCAGAGCAATAACCATATTGGTTCTCTTTTTAGCCTGCTTCTTCCTCCTGGGCAATATGATGAGAGCCAGATGTCATCCTGTACATACAGGGATTTATAGCATAGGTGAAGAACACTAAAATTGTGAATGTAGGAGTTTATACAGAAGAGAGGCAGGGGTCCTCCTTAACCTCCTAAGAGAGGGAGATAAACATTTGCTTTCTTAGTGTCAAACATTTTCTTTGGGAAATAAAAGTATATGACTTTTATTAACCTTTGGATGGGAGCAAACAGCTCACCACGAAGGAGACAAATGGCTGCATGTCTAACACCCATGTATGTAAATAAATGTCTCCAAAGGGGAGATAAAAAGCCTCTCTGGGTTCTAAGCCCTGGAATATCTCGATGGTCCTGAGCTTCATTATTCCCTGGCACATAACCACATTCCTCTGAGGAGGTATATCTCTTACTAACTCCAAGACTTATCTTTTAACCGAGATCCTGAAGAAATTTGTTCAGAAATTACTAACCATACAAAAACATAAAAATACTTTCTCTATAATCCCATACTGACCATACCAATTGTTGGTAAGGATGTGAAGCAGCTGGAACTCTCATACAATGCTGGTGGATAAATGCTACAATGATTAAAAAAACCAGCTTGGCAGTTTCTTAAAAAGCTAAACCTACACATATCATATGATCCAGCCATTCCACTTCTAGGTATTTAAGAGAAAAGAAAATATATGTTCCTACAAAGACTTGTACATGAATGTTTATAGCAACTTTATTTAGAAAGTTACTAAAAACTGAGGGAAAAACAAATGTCCACCAAGAGGTGGATGGATAAATAAGTTATGGTATATCTATACAAAGGAGTACTTACTACTGAACAATAAAAAGGAAAATATCTTTGATACATGCAATAATGTAGAAAAATATCAAAATCATTACGTTAAGTGAAAGAAGCCAGACTAAAAAGAGTGTACACTATACGATTAGTTACATAAAATTCTAGAAAATTCTAGAAAACAAACTAATCTATGATGATAGAAAGTGAACAGTGGTTACCTGGAGAAGTGGGAATGGCAGAGAGACAGATTACAAAGGAGCACAAGGAAACTTCTGAGTATGATGAAAATATTTGCTGTCTTGATTGTGGTGATGGTTTCAAACATATGTCAAAACTGACCAAAACTGTACACTTTAAATATGTGCAGTTTAGCATATTCCATTTAAATTTCAATAGGTTGAAAATAAGAATTATAAAAAGCTAAATAAACAACTAAAATGGGAATATGTGAGAAATTTAAATATACAAAGGATGGCACTGATGTGACATTATAATGTCTAGAAATTATAACACCTCAATATACATTATAAAACTAAAAAAAGCAGAAGTAGATGGTTATAAAACATCCAATTACACACTTGAAAAAAAAATCACACAAATATAATCTCATTAATTAATAATAACACTTATCCAAAAATAGAAATGTCAGTGACTGAGCTGAAGTTTATCTTCATACTACATATAGAGAAAAGGGAAGGGGTATTTATAAAACACCATATTAATAAGATTGCTAAAAGAAATATCTTTATTTCTTAACATCATAAGCTTAGACACATTAGAAGCACTCATTTACAAACACTTAATAAGCTAATTTACTCAGTAAAGCAGTCAAGAGGATTTTTCTCTAACAATATTCTGATAATCTGTCACAAATTATTGAAAATACTTTAAAGAAATGAAATGCATTTCTTGGATTGTACTTTATAAATTTGACTAGCCACTTATTCTAACAGAAATTTCTCCAGTTCTCCCAAGGAATCAGAATAGTATAGTTATCCACAAACTGGCTCTCCAGCTAACGAAGTAAAGTTCAAAGCAAAGCCATGCTGAGCCCACCAGAATCTCTGATGGAGCAGCTCAACAGCCTCTATGCTTCTGATGCCCCCAGAGATTTCTCCAGCAGCCCTGGTTTCAGTGAAAGCTGTTAACGTGCTCTGTTGCAGAGCAAAGAACATGAGGTCCGATTTCAACAAAGCAAATTCAGCAATCACTCAGTGAAAATCTTCTATGCCAAGCACTGCACCATAACCTGGGAACGTGAAAGAGAAATACAACCTAGGGAGTCCTTCAAAAAAAAAGCTCCTTTTACTCTTCCAAGGGCCCTACCCTCCCATGTTTAAAACAGATTCTCAATTCGTCAGACTGTAATTGTCTAAATTCAAAATACACACAGATGCTGGGATTATGCTCTATTTGTAGGGCTTTCACTATTTAAAAAGACTTTCATAGCAAATCTGTCTGCCAACAATTTGCCTTTCCCTGAACATTTTGTTTCTAAGCACTAAAATATGGTCATCTTCTTTTTAATCTGTGTTTTTGACCTTACATGGTTATGTCTTTGCTTGGGTTTGTTCTTTCCACAACTCCCTTTCTGGTTCTTGAATATAAGATTTCCTTGCCAGCCCAGCAAAGGCATCACACTAATCTATGCAACTCACAGGAATCAGGAACAGTCTCAGTAGCTGGTCCCTGAGGGCCTTACATCCTGGGAAGCCTCCCACCCACGCCCTTGCGTGGGTTCTCCAGGAGGCCTGCACACTCGCCTGAGCAGGACTCCAAAAGGTGGATGATGCACACTTGGGACTCGCCCACTAAAATTCATGGGCAGTGAAAGAAAAACAGTCAGTTCCCACCCAATCATTAATTTGTGTGTTGTGAAAACAAAGGTTCCCTAGGCCTCTCCAACAAGTAACCAGACACTATTTTATCCTAATTATTACTAGTATCTTAGGAAGATAATACTAGTACTTTGAGTAGTACTTGACAAAGTTCTCACGCATACATTTCCTCATTTGTTTTCACACCCCTATGAGACAGAGCCGAGAGAGAGGAGGTAAGATGGCATTGTTAAAGACGTTTTAGACCCCAGCTCTACTACCACACAAGCTATATGATCTTAGATCTTCCTAACCTGTGAGCTTTGATTTTCTCACCTGAAACACAGATGACAACTGTTAACTCTTACTCAAGGACTTGTTTGCAATAGCATTGTGAGGAATAACAGATAACTACCTGTGAAGTCCTCACAAGGTGCCTGGCCGATACCAAGTGCTCAAGCCCTGTTGGTCGCAAGTGACAGTTGCCATCACCTCCGTCTCACAGATGGTGGTCCTACAGCGGCTCCTGTTTGTCAATTCACAGAGCTCATTGGGAGAACTGGGCCTATAAGCTAAGTTTTCATCTTTTCTGTCTCTAGGTTCCCAGAGATAATTAAGGTTTCTAAAGCCCAGCAAAAAGCTGTGGTGCCCTGATCTTCCCCACAAATACCCTGGAGTCAGGATAAATGGAATAAAGGAAGGCCAGTCAGCCATGGACAGGCAAGATGATCTCCAGGTAATCTCTCTCCCTGCAGCTGACCACATATAAAGAGCTCTGTAGGGAATTAATTAGAGCCTGAGGAAAAAGTCCTGAGCTCTCAGCAGTGCTGGAGTCTTTTTGACAGCCGTGCTGTAACAGAAAAAACAAATCCGAGAGGACTCTAATGCTTAGGCTTACAATTTCCTAGTTCCCTAATAAGAGATAGTCATTCTAAATAGCAAGATACTTACTAAGACTTGTAATATAACTTGTAAGTGTATATTAATACAATCTATTTTTATCCATCATCAAGAATTTTTAAATGAGAAGTTCAGGAATAAAAATGTGTTTCCACCAAAGGATATAAGAAGAATACAGAGAAACAAACAAACAAGTATGTTATGGTTTATGCAAAGCATTCTGCCCATCTAAACCAGGCCAAAACAAATGCAGAGAATTTTTCCAAAAGCCTCCATTATACCAACAAATGTTTAAAGCAATGAGGTTTATAGACAGCAAGGGGGATGTGCCAGGCTTCCTCCCCCTGGACCAAAACAAATACAAGCAAAAAATATTTGCCTAGATGACTGAAAAGCAGAGAAAGGCACTGCAAACTGACTTCCTCTTCAAAAGGGATATTTATTTAATCTGCTATCTCAAATTTAATTATTCTAATCATTTTTAAATACCCTAAAGAATTCTCTGAAATCTGGCCAAAGGTACCCTTGCACATTTGCAAACAGGCAATGTTCCACAACTTTAGAACACTTCCTATAATCAAACATCTGACCTGGCTAGAGTCAGTTTTCTCAGTTTCACCTACTAGAATATTTATGACTCTGATCATTGACATATAATTTTCTCCTTGCTGTGACAAATGTAGTTGGATACTTCACATTTGGAGTTGAGATCAAGCCTGGAATCCTTTCTCTTTTTCAGAATGAGTTTGGGAACCCTCATTTTCAGAACTCTGATTTTCCAGAAGGTATTACAACAATTAGCTAAAGTGTTCAGAAGAAAATTGCTGGGAAAACTAAGAAATTAAAAAAAATTAATTTCTGACTTATTCTTTCATTTTAGACATTAGATATTTCCTCGGAAATGCATGTCAGGGTCCTGTACAAAGAAGCCTACTTCTATTTTCTGAAATGACAGAAGACTGGACCACCCAGTTAACAGGCTACACTCACCCTAAAGGCTTGCTCCAGTAAAGGGGTCAACTTATATGGCACTTTCTTCACTGCAATTTGAATTGCCAGCATCTACTGTTGCCTTCTGGCCAAAAGCTTCCTCTGTAAGGTCCAGCCAGGTCTGATTCTTAAATTTAATTGTTATTCTTTTGGCCCAGAAGAGAATGCAGGGAATTCCATCCATGGAGATATTAACCGGGTTATAATAACTGAATGCATTCCAAGGTTCTTTTTCTAAATGTCTTTGTCTGCTCAGACTGTAGTTGAGAGCCTAATTAAACCAAATAAACAAAATTTAAGACACAGATTTGTTTCCATGGTACAAAAGGTTTCTTGGAAGGAAAAGAGCCAATTCAAATCCTGTTGGAACTCTGTTAGCTTTAGAGTCTGTGCTCTTGTGGGGAAAAGGAGATGGGTGGACCTGATCCTAAAAAGCCTAAAAATGATAGGTACACTAACCCCATTCCACAAAGCATGAGAAATGGAAATGATGAAATTATAAAAACAAACAAAAAACCAGCTTTGAAAGTAGTAACATTAGCAATAATGACTTTAAAAAGTCATCAGTCAACATGCAGGGGGAGGAAAAGGGAATAAATAGGTGGAGGGCAGTAGATTTTTAGCTATGAAACTATTATTCTATGTGATACTGTAATAGTAGATAGGTATCATTATACATTTGTTAAAACCCATACAGCGCAAAGAGTGAATCCTAATACAAACCATGGACTTAGTTAATAATATATCAATAGTGGATCATCAGTTTTAACAAATGTACCACACTAATGCAAAATTTTAAGTATAGGGGAAATTGGGTGGGTGGGTAGACTGAGAAGGTATATGGGAACCTTTTGTACTTTTATTCAATTTTTTCTGTAAACCTAAAACTACTAAAAAAAAGTCTATTTTTTTAAAATTCACCATACCATGAAACTAATGGCAGTAATCTTTTCAAAAAACAATATCATAGGAACCCAAATAACTCAAAACTTTAAGTTAAGAAATTAACATGTTGAAGAAAACAAGAGGTTTCTAGAAATCAAGCATAATTCTCCAGACCATTAATGTCTAATAGGACATTCTGGGGCATTGACTATTATGCACTGGAAATGTAGCCAGGACAAATGAGGAGCTTAATTTTTAATTTTACTTAACATTATTCAGTTTGAATTTAAATTTAAATAGCTGCATGTGGCTAGAGTCTACTGTCTTGGACAGAGCAACTCCAGACCACTTAATATACATAAACTAGCAAGGTATTCTAACCTTGTTCTACATCTTATGAAACTTTTGTAGATTACCAGGAAGCCCAAGACAGTGCACCTCAGTACATCAGTCTGGAGTCACAAAAGCAGGTCTCCATCTGAAAGATCTACTTACCTAGATCAACTATTTCACACCAATTACTGTAGTCTAAGTACAGATAAAAGAGAAATTAAACAGGAAGCAGCAACCCAAGTTCACCAGTAACCAGAGATAAACAGTTACTATTCTGATCCAGTCTGGAAAGTAACAAAAGTAAAACTGAATATTGTAATGAAATATGAGAGCAAATGAAACTTCAATCTTTCTCAACTATAACATTACCATAATACATTTCCCCACCCAAAGTTCAAGTAAAAATGTTGGTTATTAATAGAATTATTATTTATATTTTCATAGTGGCTCTGATCTGATTGAAATGTGTTTACATTTTTTTTTTAAAGATACAATCTAGTTTCCTAACATGTCCATACCTGTGTGACTGGTATTGTGAAATTCTGCATTGGCTTTGTATCTCCATTATTCTGCTGATCTGTCAAATAAAATGATATGAGTACAAAGGGTAAATGTCATTGATTTATTAAAGTAATTGAGTGACAAGAATATGCTAAAGACTGTGAAATGTACCAGGTTTGAGTCTCTTTTGGTTCATAATTTAGAATACACTAGTTTAAGAGATTTTTCACATGAGAGACTCCTGATGCAAGTACCGGCGTTCAGGGAAGTCCATCACAGACAAAACCCTTCCTCAACACCCCCATAAGGACAATTACAGGTCTTACCGCTCTTTATAACCACTTCTTTATTTGAAGATGTTCGAGAGCTGAAACTAGAAAAAACAAAAATTAGATGCTAAACAAATATCTACATTTTAGATATTACATGAAATTTTAAGGAGAATATTCTGGTTTATTACATCTCAGAATAGAGGAGCAGAATCTTAGCCTGTCAAAACTGTACACTTTTGAGCATGAATTTCTGATTTAAAAAGTAATACTATATCTGTTCTTCAAAGAAAACAAGGAAAAGACTGAACACTTTAAAGAAGAACAAAATTTTAAGTATCGACCCTAATCTTTATTCACTGAATAGTCTACTATGTTCCAAGCAGTGTGCTAGACGCTGAGGTTTAACAAAAAATAAATAATAACCAAATAAATCAAATAACCAAATAATAAAACATAATAAAATATTTTACAGTGTAATTTTATACATTACATTGTTAGCACATTAAAGTGAAAATATCCAATGCTTTTTATTAAAAAAAAACTATTCAAAAAGATATTTCTGAAAATTATGAGGATATAAATCATAATATATGTCCTTTCAGCATTTCACCACATATTCATACACACCCTACACATATATAATTTATATTTTATATTATTTAAAAACAGATTTTTGTAAACATCCTGTTTTAAAGCCTGCAATTTTTTCACTTAAAAATATATCACACATATTTTCCCATCTTATTACATATTTTTCTGTATTTTTAATTCCATGTGGTATTACATCATACAAATTTATTTAACCAAATACCTATTAAGTATTTAAGTTATTTCCAATTAATAAACAGTACTACATTGAACACTGTCATGGATTATTTATTCATACCCCTGAGCAGTTCCTTAAGATAAATTTCTAGAAGTGAAATTGCTAAGTTAGAACATAGATACATCTTCTTATCATGGAATATTACAAACACACAAATTTAAACAGAAAAGCATAAGACCCTTCCCCCTCCTTCAAGCACCTGTACCCATCATCCAGCTTCAGTAATTATCAAGCCATAACTAATCTTGTGTTACCTGCTTATCCACCCACTTCCCATCTCTGGTATTACTTTGAAGAAAATATCAGAAATTGTATCATTTAAGTATGTATTTCTAAAGAATAAAGACTTTTTAAAATAACAGCCCAATTACATTTGGAAAATATAATTCTCTAACATTACATATCATGTCAGTCTAAATCTTCAATTGTGTCATGTCATAAAAATGTTTAGTTTGTTGCATATTTTAAATTTTTCTTAGGTTGTACCTGTAATATATGACTCCTATCCAAGACCTATATGTATGACTATTATATAAACTCTTAACATTTTTGTAATTAGAGAAATATATGTATTACATATCATTATACACAAAACATGATTTTAGCTACAGAGTTATTAAATATATATTATAGTGAATTGCTTTAGAATTAATTATATGGAGCCATTACAAATTAAATGCACCATTTTCTTCATAATACATTCTCTAATATCTAATGAGAATTTCTGAAGATGATAAATTGATAACTATAATGTCTAGTAGATGCTATTAATAAATTCCAATATACCTGCAATTATTTTTTCACTTTATCAGCTCTATTGAGGTGTAAGTTAAGTACAATAAGCTGCATGAATTCATTCAATGTATACAATATGATGGGTTTGGGCATATGCATATATCCATGACACACTGCCACAATAAAGATGCAGAATATTTACATTCCACAGAAGTTTCCCCATGCACTTCTGCAGTGGAGAGATGTTTCCCCTACCTCAGCCACAGGCAAGTACAGACTAACTTTCTGTCACTTTAGATTAGTTTGCATTTTCTTGAGTTATAAATAGAATCATGTAACATATATTCTTTAGTACTTGGCTTCTTTCAGTTTTATGACTGACACTTACTGATGTTGTTACATGTATCAATATTTTATTGCATTTTATTACTGAGAAATATTTCATTGTATGGATATGTCACATTTTGTTTATGCACTCACTGATGGACTTTTATGATGTTTCTAGTTTGGGGCAGCTACAAATAAACATACAAAAACATTCATGCACAGGGTTTTTGGTGGAATATGTATTTTCACTTTCTTAATGGTGACTTTAAAAAAGCAAAAGCTTTAATTTTCAAAAGTCTAATGAATTTTTTTCTTTGATTGTCTATTTTTTGTATCTAAAAGAAATATTTCCTAACTTAAGGTCATGAAGAGTTTCTCTTGTGTTTATCTAGAAGCTTGAAAATTTTAACTTTTACATTTAGCACTTTGATGATCCATTCTGAGTTGATATTTGTGAGATAAGGTATTTGTAGCATTTTGAAGCCTGGGATAAAGAAAATGTCCTAAAAGCTTCCAGAAATTAAAAAAACAAGACTCACGCAAGGATTCAAAAAATGTCTCTCTCACATCCTTTCCAAAGTTAATGGAGGATATGTTCCAGCCAAGTAAGGGAGAAAATCAAGAAAGAGGAAAGCATGGGCATCAAAACAACAACAACAACAACAACAACAACAAAACAGTGGATCAAATTCAGAAGAGTGACAAAGAGAAACCTAAGGATGACTATTGCACATCACACCTAGAGAGAATTAACCCTGACTGGAGCAAGAGGACAAAAGGGCTCTAAAGAAGGGAGACACAGAGGGAGATCCCCAGGTGAAAGGACGACTTGAGAGACTATGCTATGTATTAAATACATCGTTGATAATAACAGGAAGCTGTTACACAGTCTAAAATGTATAAATTGAGAAATCGTCTAGCATATTATTTAAACGCCATCTGCAGCAACATGGATGTCCCTGGATAATGTCATTCTAAGTGAAGTAAGTCAAAAAAAGAAAGAAAAATGCCATATGAGATCGCTCATATGTGGAATCTAAAAAAAAGAAAGAAAGAAAGAAAAAGGCAAATGAACATAAATACAAAACAGAAACAGACTCACAGACATAGACTACAAACTTGTGGTTGCCAAGGGGGAAAGGGGTGGGAAGGAAAAGACTGTGAGTTCGAAATTTGTAGATACTGACAGGCATATGTAGAACAGATAAACAAGATTACACGTATAGCACAGGGAAATATATACAAGATCTTGTGGTAGCTCACAGACAAAAAGAATGCAACAATGAATATATGTATGTTCATGTATAACTGAAAAATTGTGCTCTACACTGGAAATTGACACAACATTGTAAACTGACTATAACTCAATAAAAAAAATGAAAAAAAAAATATTGTGACAGTGGTGGATTGTATGATTGTTCCCTGCCTTTGGCCATGTTCCTTGCAGTATCTTCCTGTAAGTGGAGAACATTTCCTGCCCCAGAAGAGTTTCAAGCTTTCTAATAATATCACTATACACAAATCAATTTTTTAATTTCTTTCATTTGAATTTCATCTTTCCAAAAATCATAATTCATGATACAGGGTTAAATATTCAATTTTAATAAGTCTTAATGAACAAAAACAAAATTATGAGATATATTTTACCTAAATAGGATAAAAATATATCAAGTCATTTGGAAATATCTTGTTAGCAGAGGAATTTAATATACGTTTATTGAATAAAAGCACATGAATAAATGAATGAGTTTTCATATTGTTAACATGCTTGGCTTGAGATTCTGCTCTACTAATTAAAATTTTTCATGTGTTCATCAATGAAAAGCTTTTGGACAACAACATAGGCTTATTTTCATTTCAGTGAATGTATGGACTTATGATAATGCTGCTATACTTTTTAAAATAAACTGTAATTTAAATAGGTCTTGCCCCCACCCATAAGTCTGAACTAATGAGGTTTTAAGGAAAGCCATAATCTCAATCAAAGACAAAACACTATACATACTGACTTTCACATCACTATATAACCTCTGAACTGAAATAAAGCTAAAGAATGATCTGCTTAAAATTATCTTGCAAATAAACTAAGAAATAGTAATTTTTAATTAAAAAAAAAGTAAACCTACACTAGCAGTAGAATATTCAGACCCTTTTCCAGTGAAAGGAAAACATGAAAAATAATCAGGAGCCACAGGCTTGCAGTGGCTGGTACCATATTTTTGATGTACCAAGTAGTCCATCATGAGTCTCATAAGTACTCCTTTATGAAGATAAAGGTAAAGTAACTGCTTCATGGTTCTGCTCAGGACAAAGACCACATTTTCACCATGGCCTACAAGGTGCTGAAGGACCTTGACCTGATAGCTGTGCTCAACTCATTTCACCTCCTCCCCTCTGCTCCAGCTAAACTAGCGTTCTTTAGTTCCGTTCCCTGAATGCTTCATGTTCCCCTCCTCCCTCAGAAGAATTTTAGCACCTGCTGTTCTCTCCACCTGGAATGTTCCTTCTTACCCTTCCCCCCACCTCCCTGTCATGTCCTCCATACCCTCCAGATCACAGTTCAAATACCACTTCCTCGGAACACTGTCCCTAACTTTTCAGACTAGTTCAGATCCCCCTATTCTATGTGTTCATAGTCTCCCATACTTTTCTTTCAAAGCACATTTCATAGTTTATTTGTAATAAGATCATTCATTTGATTTACAAGCACTTCCACTCTAGACTTAAAGGTTCATGAGGGCAGAGACTATATTTGCTTTGCTCACCACTGTATACCCAACACCTAGCACAGTGCCTATTTAAAAGTATCAAGTATTAAAAACATATGTGTTATATGCATAAATGAACTAACAATTTAATGAACAAACTCTGAAAGGGCAGCAGGAAATAGGAGCTCACAGGGGATGCTATGAGAGAGGGAAAAGATTTCTTTTTTGTCTAAGTATAAACCCAATTTGAGGAAGGAACATGTAAAGGAAGAGTGATGACCAAAACTTGGTCTAAGCTTAGGATACACGTATTAGGCTTAAAATACAATCATCCTTCCTAAAGACTTAAGAGCTTTGAATTGCTCATAGAGCTAAAAGATATTTTAAATTTCAGATCCATGATTTGAAAGAGCATTTACAAAATGGCAACAGTTGTTTCCTCCATAATGAATTAATATGCCATATTATTAGATCCAAATGGTCATTGATTTACATGATTTCTAGGGTCCCTTCTGAAGCTAAAATTATTTAAACCCATTAATCTTGCCTCAGAAACAGAAATGGGATTTTTTAGTTCTTGGTGTACATTTTACCAATGAAATACACAAATCAGTCATTTCTGTATAAACCAGGTGAGGAAACATTACTAAGCTTTAACTACCTTAAGGAGTATAGGTCACCTATTACTTGAAAGTGAACGTGCAAGAAAGCACCAACTGATATGGAAACAATGGGAGAAAACAAATGAAAAATAACTCATGTACTTGCTGTTTTTATCAGCTGGTGACTTCAGAATTCCTTAACACAAGTTTTGGCAGATTGTCCTGCTTGCCACCATCCTTTGTGTTCACACTAAATCCCCTGACGGATTTGTTGGGATGGTACATCTGAGTAACTGCAAGATGTAACATAAGTTGACTGATATTCAGATTTTGAATATTCTTCCTCATAGAGAAATCTTTGTATGTTCCTTTATATAGTATGGAAAAAAGCCAAAAGGACAAAGGAAATAGAAGTAGAAATTTTGCTTGTTAGCTTTAAATAGCATATACTCCACACAATTACCATCTCCTACCAGTTAAAATAATTTAACATCTTTTCTTTGGGGGACAGGTTATATATTTTTGAGGCTTTTAAATTTTTCCTTTACTCTCCTCTCACGTACTAATGGCAGGAGAAACAGAAATTAATGCTTACCTATAAGTATAAAAGAAACATGAATGCTGATTGGAGTCATTTTCTCATAGAGATATACTTTGATACAAAATACAAATGTTTCTTGGATAGTTTGAAGAAATAAATAGCTCTTCCCTCTTATAACAGAGATTGTATTTTTATCTCTTATTTACAAACCCTAGTTGAATGATTTTAGTAGCTACCAAATGATCTAACCTAGTAAATTCATTTTGAACTGTTAACAAATGTAGCTGTGAAAACAATATAAAGAAATTACAGAGCATTAAAAGATGTGCAGTTACTCACCTTACATTTTTCCTGGCAAGTATCTGATCCAAAGTTAGTGAAAATACCATACAGAAAGAAATTAGTGAAAAACTAAGCACGATTTTTCTTCCCATCAAGAAATAATCAGTTTCTTCAAACCAGGCACATCTGTTAATTCATAAATGCGAAAAGACAGAGGCAGTTCTTTTTATGCCTTGTGATTGACAATACATTCAACCAATAAAAAGAGAGCTTTCCCAGGACGTATTATGTGGGGAGGAGGATGGAAGGAGGGGTCTGATACTGCTTACTTTAGAATATAGAGTGAAGCCAATGGGTCTCTTTAGGTTGTCTGATTATTCATCTCAATGAAAGATTATTAGGGAGCAGGTTTTTACGAGAAAAATCTGTCAATTAAGCTCTTTTTGGAAATTGGCATTGTTTTGGTACTCTCTGAAGAATCTCATTGTGCTTTTTTAGGAAACTATTAAATTCTCCTAAAAAATCTATGAAGTATAAATCATTATATGCATATTTTTCAGGGGAATAAATAAGTAAAAATCTCTGAGACTTACCTAATTTTACACATGTGTCCTAATTCACAGTTTCCTACTGAATTCATGACTCTCCATTTGCTGAGGTGTGGAAAGCAATGGTAGAGGATACTGGCTTTGGAGACAGGGAGGATGTGTATTCCCAGCTCTAGCCCTTAATTGCTATCTGGTATTAGGCAAATTACTTTTCCTCATTTACAGAGTGGGGACAAAAGTACTTAACTCAAAGAACTGTTGTGAAGATTAAATGAGACCCTGAATAGCCAAATCCATCTTGAAAAAGAAGAACAAACCTGTAGGCATTACACTTCCTTATTTCAAAATACATTACAAAGATACAGTAATTAAAACAGTACAGTACTGGCACAAAGACAGACATATAGACCAAGAGGACAGAATAGAGAGCCTAGAAATAAATCCATGTATATACTGTTAACTGATCAACAAGGGTACCAAGAACACATAATGGTGCTGGGAAAACTCAATGTCCACATGCAAAAGAATGAAACTGGACACTTGTCTCATACCATACACAAAAATCAACTCAAAATGGATTAAGACTTAAAACCTAGAAGAAAGCATAGGGAGACACCTTTGTGACATTGGTCTCAGGGGAAATGAATTCATGAGTATGCTACCAGAGCACAGGCAATAAAGGCAAAAATGGATGTGGGACTATATCAAACTAAAAAGTTTCTGCACAGCAAAGGAAACAATCAAGAGTGAAAAGGCAACTTAAAGAATGAAGAGAGAATATCTGCAAAACATGTATCTGATACAGGGTGCAATTTCCAGATTATATAAGGAACTTTTTGCAAATAACCCAATTTAAAAATGGGCTAATGACTTGAATAGACATTTCTCCAAAGAAGCCACAGAAATGGTCAACATGTATATGAAAAGGTTCTCAATGCAACTAATCATCAGGGAAATGCAAATCAAAACCACAAAGAGATATTACCTCACATCTGTCAGGATGGCTATTATCAAAAAAACAAGACAAGTTTGGGAGTCCCTGGCACCTTACCTCCGCACTGTGGAATCTGGGTCACATCTCACAAGTTTTCCCTCCTCCACAGACTGACGGCTCCTGCCAACTAGGTGCCCCACACGGCTTTCTGGTCCTGTGGGGCCTCACTGCTCCCCTAGCCCTGAGACCTTGGGACCCTTCCTGCCTTTCCTCTGTGATGCTTTGACCCAGGGGACTTTCTGTAAAAAAAAAAAAAAAAAAGACAAGTATTGGCAAGAATGTGGAGAAATTGGAACACCTGTACACTGTCAGTGGGAATACAAAATGGTGCAGCTGCTATGGAAAACAACATGCAGATAGCTCAAAAAATTACAAATAGAACTACCATATAATCCACCAATCACATTTATGAATAATTATCTAAAAGAATTGAAATCAGGATCTCAAAGAGATATTAGCACTCTAATGTTCACTGCAGCACTATTCACTATAGCCAAGATATAGAAACAACCAAAGTGTCTGTGGATGGATGAGTGGGTAAAGAATATGTAACATACTACGAAATACTATTCAGCCTTAAAAAAAGTGAATTCTGCAATATGTGACAACATGGATGAAATCTGTGGACACTATGCTAAGTGAAAGAAGTCAGCCATAAATACTACATGATTCCATTTACATGAGGTATGTAAAATAGGCAAATTCATAGAATCAGAGAGTGGAAAGGTGGTTGCCAGCGGCTGAGGGAGGAGAAAATGGGAGTTGCTAATCAAGTGGCATAAAGTTTCAGTTAAGCAAGATTAATAAATTCCAGAGATCTGCTGTACATGATTGTATCTATATTTAACAATACTGTAGCATACACTGAAAAATTAGTTAGAGTGGATCTCATGTTAACTGTTTTTACCACCATAAAATAAAAGTTTAAATAAATAAATAACATAGATGAAAGTCTTTCTTACTTCAATGCCTAGCTAAATAAAGAATATCTATTGTTATTCCTTCTTTGCCAGACTCTACTCCGACCCCTACACCTGAAGAGCATTAAAAGAAAATTCCTAAAAGTTGTTTTATATAAAAACATATAATTAAAATGCTATAATAAAGAAAATCCTCCAAAATGAAAGTGTTAGTATTTTTCAAGAACCTCAATCTCTTCAATGGCAAAGTACCAGTAGCTGAAAGGGACTATTTGTAAGTGGCATTTCAGAGATGATGGATTGTAGGAAGCCTGGGGACTTGACCTTGATGAAACACTTCCCCTTCCTCACTGTGTACCTTGCACACATACCATCTTCTAACATGGTTCTAGGGAACCCTGTAGAAATGAGAAAATAAAAGCACAATGACTGGGAGAAGTAGGAGAAAACAAACATAAGGAAGAAAGTTACTAATAAAAATTGTTAAAAAAAAAAAGTCTGTCCATTCCCATTCTTAACTCCTACTTTCCAGCATATTTCCCTTTCCTCTCTGTTCTTTCATTTTACCCAACTTCCACCCCTCATCTCTACCTTTCTGTCCTCTTCCTGATTCTGCAGAATTTCAAGCAGCAAGACAAGAGGTCTTCAGGTCTGGACAAGAGGAGTTCAGTCTTGGGCAGCGTTGCCAAATAGAATTCAGGACATTCAGTTAAATGTGAACTTCAGATAAACAACAAATAATTTTATTAATAAGTATGTCCAACGCAGTATTTGGGACATACTATGCTAAAAAATCATTTGTTGTTTATCTGAAAACTATATTCCACTGGATATCTTGTATTTTTATTTAATAAATCTGGCAATCCTAGTCTTAGGGATTCTCTGCTACTCAAATTTTAACCTGTATACAAATCACATGAGATTTTCTTAAAATGTAAATTCTGATTCAGTAGGTCTGGGTGGGGAATGGGCTTCTTTGTTTCTAACAAGCTTCCAGATGATGCTGACGCTGCTTGCCTGAGGACTCCCTGTGAGTAGTAAGGATCTAGAACAGCACTGTTCAACAGAAATAACATAACAGCTAAATATGTAATTGTAAATTGTCTAGTAGCCACATTAAAAGAACTGAAAATAAACAGGTGAAATTAGTTTTAATAATCTATTTTATTTAACCTAATATATCTAAAATATTATTTCAAACATAAGTATTTTTTTAATTATTAATATTTTACCTTCCTTTTCTGCCCTAAGTCTGAAACCTGATGTATAATTTACACTTATACATATCTCAATTCAGACTAACCAAAATTTCAAGTGCTCAGTAACCACATGTGGCTAGGGGCCACTGTACTGAACAGTGCAAATAAAGAATATCTCCTCCAGCTGCTCACAGTCTCCTATGCTAGCAGAAGTAGTATCTGATCACCCTGTCCTCACACTCCTGATCAGGAGGAGGTGAGAGCTCAAGCCCATGATGATCTTGGACTGTAATCAAAATGGTTCTGTGAACACTCTGAAACTATATTAATCCCTTAGTGTTTATCACATAAAACTCTTTTTTGGAGGTATGCTTCAGTTATATTTTCAGGCACACACACATATACAAAATTTTTTATTTAAATCAAGTATCATTTCAATATATTTTATGACTTGATGGTCTTAAATTTTTAATATAGTATTCCTTCTGCTGTTGAAATTTTCTCTCACTTGAATAAGAATATTTAAGGCAGAATAATTAGTAGCTAGTAGGTTTCACACATGTATTTTAGAATAGAAGTCACATTTAAAATGTGATTGTCTGAGAATAGTTCATCTTGTGACTTCGGAGGAGAAAAGCAATGACAAAAAATGCTAATATGATAGCTTGCAGGCTGCAAAGCACAGGGTATCACCTGCCTGGAATTGTACTTGCCTGCTCAGATGGCTGAAGGGTCTGTGTCCAAAACCATGAAGGTCTAAGATTTTAACCAACTTGTAAGCTAACGAGTTAGCCTGCCATGGTTTCATGGATGCTTCCAGAAGACAATACTCATGGACTGGAGACAAAGGACTTAGTTTATTATTCACCACATAGCAAGCACTACGAGCATCAGTCCACTTGTGTCACCTCCCCTAAAGCAATATGGGTGGGCCCAGATGGATGCTTGCACACACAGTGGATTTCATTTCAGGAGAGGGACCCTGAGTTTCCAAGACTATAAACAAACTTTCCCTTTGCTAAAGAGGAGGGCACTATTTCTACCTTTCTAGGCTATTGGCTATAGAAACATCCTAAAGATATTCCAGAACAAAGAGCAGTTAGTGACTTACAAGATAAACAGAAAATGTAGAAGAGCATGAAAAATACCCTCTTAAAATTTTCCATGAGAGAACAGGAAGTTGTACATCCAAGCCACCTTCTTTTCAACTGAAAATATTTTGGATTTGCTTCATCTTCTGATTTACTATACATTACTAAATGAAATGCTACCTGAAAATTTGAATATCAAAAATGTATCTTCCCATAATCATATATGGCCATATGGAATTGAGTTCTTATGGGAAAAAAATGGATCTACATTAATTCTAATATTTACCTTAAGAAGCATCTAGCACATGTCAGATCACAGTCTCTATTCATCCAAGTGCTCTCAGACTGAAAATGACATTAGTCAAATATTCAAATTAATTACAGCGGTCTTTGCACACTGATTCAAATTCCAAATCCATGCACCTCTTACAAAGCCTGCATGACCTGGCCCTTGCTGGTCTCTCTCAACTCATTTATGGCCGCCCTTCCCCACACCATGCTCCAGCACACTGGCTTGCACCCAGCTTCTCAACACTCTCCACATGCCAAGCTTTTTTGCACCTCAGTGACTCTGCACATGTTGTTCCCTCTGTGGGGATCACCTCACACCCCTTTGGCTCTCCCTGCCTTCTGTTCACTCTCATTATAATACACACCACAGTTTGTACTGAGGTATTTACTTTCTTGTTACTTATTTATGGTGCATTTCCTCACCAGAAGGTCTGCTCCATGAGGGCAGGGACCGTGTCTAATTAACTCAAGTACACCTAGAGCCCAAGATGCTGCTGGTCAAAGTCAGTGCTAAATAAAATGTACAGAATAATGAATAAACTTTTCAAAAAAGTCACATAATTAATTCCCACTTCATGTCACATGGTTGTGACTCCCAGGGCCTGAATATTTAGGCAACTGTAACCAGAAAATCAACTAATTCAAGTATTTCATTGAATTCAGTAGCTTGAAAATGCAAATGGCCAAAAACCCGTTCTATCAGTTTACTAGCAAATTATCATAATATGTATGCACTTCTTGCTCCTTGTAGAGGAGTATGACACAATCTGACTGGGCTATGAGGAGCCCAGATATTTGGATAAACATTATTCTGGGTATGTCTCTCAGGCAGTTTCTGAATGAGATGAACATTTGAATCGGTAGACTGAGTAAATCAGATTGCCCTTTCCAATGTTAGTGGTCCTCATCCAAACCACTGAAATTCCAAATAGAACAAAAAGGTGGAATGTGGGAGAGTAACAGCTCAGTGGTAGAGCACATGCTTAGCATGCACGAGGTCCTGGGTTTAATCCCCAGTACCTTCACTGACCAAAAAAAAAGGTAGAGTAAGGGAGATTTCACTTTCTCTACCTGTCTTGGAGCAAGGATATCAGTCTTCCTGCCTTCAGACTCTATAACTGAAACTATTACACCCTCTCTTCTGGGTCTCCAGCTTGCTGACTGCAGATTTTGGAACTTCTCAGCCTCTATAACTGCATGAGCCAATTCCTTAATAAATCATATATTCATATGCATATGAACCATATTCATATTGGTTTTCTCTGGAATATCCAGACTAATACAGACTCTTTATCAAGTTCAGAGCCTAATTGCTCCCATGATTTCTACCAATTTTCATCAAATTAACTTCTCAGTTGATTAGAATCAGGTTAGTAAATGAAATACTTTTAAATGCTTTGGATTTAAATGTTAATGTTTCTTACTTTAGATTCTCCATTGACTTTTTGGAACATGGATAAAATGTCAAATTAGTGGCACATGTTTTACATTCTCATTTTTCAAGCTAAACTGAAACAGGAGGCTTGCTCTTACATAAGTCTGTCTATTAGACAAACATTGATTGTCATGTGCTAGATGCCAGGAATACACGGTAAAAAGATCTAGTTCTCGTCCCCAAGAAGCTCCCAGCCCAGCGACATGCAGAAATGTGAACACGTAATTGCTGGGGTAAACAATTTTGGGGGATATTTCAATTAGCAAACCAGAGACCTTCTCTGAGATCAGCCCCACCTTCACTATAAGCAATGGCTGATTAGATGAGGCATAGAGAGAGGCTGCTATATAACAGAAAAGGAGACAAGAGATGAGTCATAACTCACTCTTGAAGAGTTGAAGCAGATTTCCAAGGGAAGAAAAGGCCTCCACTACTCTCAAAAATGCTTTCACCAGGCACCTGCAGAGTCCCCACCTCAACAGAGAAAGGAATCAGAGTTTTAATTCAGTAAAATAAAACTCATATTGAGGACATGTGCCATTTGATGTTGCCCTATAGTTTAGGCCACCATTTTTATAAGAGCAAAGTCGATTCTCTGAATAAAAATTTAATGTTTTCGATCAGAGAAAAAATTACCTCTGTCCTTCATGAAGCTATATAAACCTAGAACCCTTCACTTCTTTTCTTCCTCCCTTCCTTTTTCTCATTCCTTCTTTTTCTCTCTTGTTCTTTTTTCTTTCAATTTATGGGAAAAAATACTGTTTTACTTTACAGTCTTTTAAGCAATAAAGCCTTAGTAATATAAAATGCTCAAAATACTGCACATTTACTTTTATAGGAGTTTTATATTTATATATTGTAATAATTTACATATTATTACATTTAAACAATCTAGAAATAATCCTGGTGAATCTTCATTTTACTGTGGAAAGCAAAGGCTGAGAGTGACACTGGCCATTCCCCATTACTAAGACTAACTAGTCCCCACTGAACTCAGACAGCACAGATCTGACCCCTCTACCAGATTCTTAAACCTCTCCAGGGAATGAGATTCTAAAGCTTAATGCTTCATTGAGTAACGAAAATTTTTTTTTCCTAGTAAGAAGAATTATCTTTCATTTCTTATAATTCAAAGATCCCTGTTGAAATAGAGACCAATTTTCTTTTGTTTGGTTCTCAGCCAAGTTAAAGAACACCTGGAGAATAACTTTTAATACGCAATTAACATAACTCCCTCCCAGGAACTTCACAAAGGGAATCAAAGAACATGTTAATTCCCCCTCGAACCTACGCAGAGGTTTAATTAAATAACACGATTTTAAAGATCAGGACTGTATATTAGTAAGATTATAGAGCAATACACATATTTCTTTAGTTCCACAGGATAGATATGAGAAGAAATAATCACTACACCAAAAAGTAGCTAGAATGAAAGGTGAAGAAATATCATTCATTTTGGATAAAGCAAAAGTTGTGTTTAATAATTTAATCAGGTAAATGAAGCACTCAGCATTCATCACTAGTAATTATACAAAGCGTGTAAGCATTGATTTTACTGCTTCTTCTTTCCCATTTAAACCTATTATTTTAACTTGTCACATTTCCATAGCAACTAATACCTCAATTTTTATAGGTAAAGCACTAGGAATAACTTCTAACCATTCTAAATGCTCCAGTATCAACTATCAACATTGTTAAAATCCTTGGCCATTCTTCCCCAAAGTTAACTTCTCTCCCATACAGTACAAAGAATCAGCATCACCCTTGACCTAAATCTCCTTATCAACTGATCTAATTCATGAAGATCAATTTTTCTTCTTAGTTGGGGGATGAGGGGGTGTCTCCAAGAGAAGTCAAGTAATAATACCCTTCTGCCCCACCTGAATGCTAAATCAACTGAGAAATAACCACAAGGGGTAAGACAAGCAGAGGCCCAAATACCACTTTTATGCCTATGAAAGGCCAGGATGGAGGACAGAATTCAGTGCAGGAGCAAAACGGATTGTAAGCGAGCCCCTCTCCTCAGAAGACAGGCATGGCAGCCTGTCACAGCAGCACTGGGCTCTCCAAGAGAAGAGGGGCCTGCCCTGAAGAAACCTGAGAAAACATGTGCCCCACGGGCAGGCTGGACTCCAAAAAGGAAAAAAGGAAGAGATGAACATGCCTAGACTATTTTTCCAATATTTACCACAGACGCCACCTTTACTCGCCTGTCATGGAATGAATAAATTGGCAGAGAAATAAGGAGTTACACTAATGTAACTCCTTCTACTTGGAAGGAAATACTAGGAAAGAGAAAAATTTGTTCTCCTTCCTCCCCCTACTCCCCTGTCTGGTATTTCAACAACTACCAAATGGTATTCTTTAGTGACAGTCTATCAGGTTTCATATACCTCTAGGAACCATGGATATCAACTTATAAGAATACTTTCATCTTAACAACTACGCTCCTTAGTTTGGTGTTTTACTGGCTAGAAAATCATTGCCCAACAATTTTATGCCTTATTTACTTAATATTTATTTACAAATTTTTTTAAACTCCTTAAAAATCAAAATTCTGATAACAAATCTGGAAACTAACAAACATGTTCTGGTTAAGCAATTTAACTTCTTCAAGTCTCAACTTACTCATTGTGAAATGGGGATAATAACAGCACCTGCCACATAGGAGTTGTTCTGAGGGTTAAAAGAAATCATGCATATGAAGTCCTAAGCCTGGCACCTAAATAGCACTCCATACCTGATAGAGATGGTGGCGGTGTGATGATGATAATTATGATGTCACTGATTTTGCTCTTTCCAACATGACCTAACTCCAAATTATACCCTGAATCTTAAATCTCTCCATCTCCAATGCTACTACCTATGATCTCTCAATTGTTCTAATTTAACAGCCCTCTCCTTGGATAACTTAGGTCCTCTCCTGCCCCTCTATGATGCCCTTCTATAGCAGACATAGTGATATTTTTAAAATGTAAATCAGATCTTGTCACTCTTTCACTTGAAGCCCTCCAATGGCTTCTCATCACACTCAAAATAAACCCAAATTCCTTATCCTGGCCTACAGGTTGGACATGAGCTGGTCCTGCCCATCCCTCCAACTTCACCGACCTCTATTTTCCCACTGGCTCACTATCTTTCAGCCATGGAAGCTTTCTTTCTTTTCCTCTAATTCCTCAAGCTCATTTTTCTTTGGGGACCCTTTTAGAAAGCTTAGGGCCTAGTGTTACAGGAAATTCTGTCTCCTTTCAGGCTCCAAATTAAGTAATAAGTTCTTTATCAGGAAGTAAAAATTTCAAAGCTCCAAAAACAAAAATTAAATCCTTAAAAAATTTTTTTCATAGCTATAGTAATCAAAACCCTTAGTTCATAACACACTCTGTCCATCAGTTCATGCTTTGTTTGTTTTTAATGATATAATAATTAAACCCAAAGTAAACCATAACCCAACATCCAACTGTGATCCCCACTCTCTCCACATACTGTCACTATTATCCTGAATACAGGATACAGAAGACCTGACAGCACTATCAACCACCTTGGGCTAATTAACATTTATAATGCATTTTTCCCAACAACAGCAAAATATACTTTCTTTTTAAGTGTACATGAAGAATTCACCAAGAATGACTATATTCTGGGCCAAAAAGCAAACCTCAACACATTTTTAAAATACTGAAATCAAAAAAAGGATGTTTTTAGACCATAATGGAATTAAACTAGAAATGAATCATATAGCTATTTGGAAAAAAATCTCCAAATATTTGAATATTAAGTAACACAATTCTAAATAATCCATGATTCAAAAAGGAAAAAAAAATGGAAATTAGCAAATGTTTTGAATTGAATTAAAACTAAAATACAACATACCAAAACTCATGGTATGCAGCTCTTAGAGGGATAGTCGTACCATTAAATATATTAGGAAAGAACAAAGGTCTCAAATCAATGACCTAAGCTTCCACTTTAAGAAACTAATAAAACAAGAACAAATTTAAATCCAAAACAAACAGAAGAAAGTGAATAATAAAGATAATACCAGAAATCAATGAAATTGAAAACAGAAAAACAATAGAGAAAATCAGTGAAACCCAAAGCTGGTTCTTTGAAGAGATCAGTAAGATTAACAAACTTTTGGCTGACCAAGAAAAAAAGAGAAGACACAACTTATCAATATCAGGAACAAAAGATGAGACATCACTCTATAGATATTAAAAAGATTAAAAAGGAATATTATAAACAACTTTATGCCCATAAATTTGACAACTTAGATAAAATGAAAAACTTCCTTGAAAGGCACACATTACCAAAGCTCACCCAAGAAGAAATAAATAACCTATATACTACTATATTTACAAAGAAATTGAATTCACAGTTAAAAACCTTCCAACAACAAATATATACAAACATATATGCAAAACAGAATGTCATAACAGCTTCACAAAACAATTTTGAAAAGTTAGATGGAATACACAAACTCAAAAAAATGACTTACCAGATCTGGCTCAAGAAGAAATTGCAGTTCTCTGAAAGGTTCTGTAACTAATTAAAGAGATTTAGGCTGGGATTAATAATCTTCCCACAAAACAAACAAACAAAAACACCAGCAGGCTCAGATGGTTTTATAGGATGTTTTACTAAGCTTTCAAGGAATGAATCATTCCAACTTTACGACCACTTCCTATGAATATTCACTTAGTTTCTAACTTGTCCTTTTGCTTTCTTTCAGGCATTTTTGTTGAACAGAAGTTCTTAATCTGGTCAAATTTATCATTCTTTTTCTTTAGAAATATCTTCCTTTCCCAAGTTCAAGAAGATATTCACCTTTGTTTTCTATTAAGAATTTAAAATTTTAATTGGTGACATTCAGGCTCTCAATATGTCTGGAGTTGATTTTTATTTTCAGCCTGAGATGGTCATCCAATTTAATTTGGATAACCACTTTTTGTGCAGCTCCATGTGTTCAACAATCCTTCCTTTACACATTGATCTGACATCTAATTCTGTCATTTAAATATTCTATACTCATATGAGTCTTTTGCTGAACTCTCTATTCATTAGTCAATTTATCTACTTCTGTACTAATGCTGCATTATCTTACTTAGCTTCACAGAAATTTCTCCTGTCTGGTATGGTCAGGCCTTCAGAAGTGTTTTGCCTACCCCTGGCTCCTTATTTCTCCAGCTTCAGTCTCATGGTTCACTGTAATCCTTTCCTTGTAACTACTCTCAATTCTCTTGTCTTTCCTCTTTCACATTCACCTGACTAGATTCCACCTCCAGCCCTGTTAAAATCCAACTCTCTACCTATTCAGTCACTACACTGAATGAGTCTAAAGAAAATACACAAAATCATGCTAACTGATGTAACTGGATAACTAATTTCAAATGGGCCCTCAGAACTGGTCAACAATCCTACATTCTCTTGTCAATCTTCCCACACTGCTAAATTAGGAGACAAAACTCTTAATCCCCAATGTGATGGCATTAGTAGTAGAAGGGGAGACTTTGGGAGGTGATTAGATTGAGGGTGGTGCCCTCACGAATGAGATTAGTACTCTTAAAAAGAGATCTCAATACGTCAATTAAATTTCAATAAAACTGGAAAAAGACATATAAAAACAATTAAAAAAAAAAAAAAGCAACCCCAAACCTCCTTGGTCCTTCTGCCATATGAGGTTATAGCAAAGTCTTTGAACCAGGAAGTGGGTTCTCACCAGACAACAAACCTGGCAGCACCTTGATTTTAAACTTTTCAGTTTCTAGAACTGTGAGAAATAAATTTGTTTTTTTTTATAAGCCACCCATCTATGGTATTTTGTTATAGCAGCCTAAATGGACTAAGACCCTATTCCTCAGTAAAGCAGAGATAATAAACGTATTTATCTTTTAGTGTTATGAGAATTAAGGCAGTTAATAAACGTAAGGCACTTAAAATAGTATGTGGCACATAGTAAGATTTAATGCTAACACTGCTATCACATCCTACCCTCTCTACTCAAACCTCTTTTCCCTACTTTCTCTTCACTGATGCCCCTGTTTATTTCATTGAGTGAAGAGCAGTCAAAAGGGGTTCCACACTTTCCTATCAACAAATCTTCGAATATACTTGGAGTTGTACCCCTATATTCTGCCTTCTCTATTACTATAGATAAATTGTTACTATTCCTAAGGTCAATTCCTCCACTTGAGCACCCCTCTAGTCTACTCGAGGATTTGCTCATGTAATTATTCCTTTTCTCTATGAATTATCTATTTTTTCTTCTCTACTGAAACAATTCCATCAGCAATATAAAAATGCCATAAAACATACCATCTTAAACAAACGCATCCTGACACAACCTCCTTTAGATTTGGTCCCTTTTCTCTAAACTTTATACGAAACCTCCTTGCAAAAAATGGTCTATAATTGCTGTCTCCACTTCCTTCTCTCCTATATTCTGTTGACTCCAGCCCAATCAGGCTTACATCTTCACCACTCCATGGGATCCCCTCTTGACAAAGTTACCAGTAACCTCCACATGGCCAAACCTAAAAGGTAATTTTCAGTCCTCATCTACTCCTTTTTTCACACTTGCTCACTTCCACTGTGTTCACTTCGCTTTGGTTAGAACATAGCACTGGCCATTCCTTTTCAGTCTATTTTACTTCACCTGCTGCTCTTTCAGTGTGCCCAGGCCTTAGGCCTCCAACCTTTCTGTGTTCTAGCTACAGTCATCCCCTAAATGATCTCACTCAGAGCTGTGGCTTTCAGTGTTATCTATTCACTGATGACTCTCTTGAACTCCATACCCACATATCTAACTACCCACCCCACATCCCTACCTGTATGTCTAACAAGCATCTCAAACTTAACACATCACTAACAGAACTCTAATTTCCCCTTCTAAATTTCTCCCCTCCCAGTATTTTC